>NC_047128.1:19167495-19312495 GCF_009829125.3 Periophthalmus magnuspinnatus | reverse complement strand
CACAACCAAATGAAACCCCAATATTTCATAAAAGCATGATAGAAAACAATACACTACAACTTCACAAACCTGATTCGATGTGCAACTGAAACTTATTAAACATTTTTGTACGTTGTTTTGGCCGAATATGGCATCAGAATTATAAAAGGTAACACGGTGATGTAAATATGTTTTGTATTAGCTCTTAATACCCCTTCTTTAAAGAAACTACAATATAGTAAACTATTTTTCTTGAATAACAATAGCAATTTTTTGGGGGGAAAATCAGTTTGAAGTGTGTGTTTATGTAGGACATTTTTATAGGGATATTAATCAACATAGCACTGAGATTTTCCATTTGGACTAAATTACCCGAGTGACTCCAGCTGCTACAGGATGGGTTTTGTGCCAATCCCCAGCCCTGTCTAATAGAGAGGCTTAGACGTATACCAAATATCTAGGAAAATACTGTGTCAGCTGCTGTGGAGACGCTGCAATTGAAAAGGCTAAAACGTTGCATTGTATTTGGGTTGTTGTAGCAAATATCAATACTAAAAAGGGTCACATTCACAGGACAGGAATGAACCTTTCCTAAATGGCTTTAGAATGATCGTAAGATAGACTAGTACACAGACGAGTACAGTGGTGGATGAAGTACTCAGTATTGTGACTTAAGAGTACAGATACAGAAGTAAAATGTTACTCAAGTAAAATTAAAAATGTCACATGGAAAAATCTACTTAGGTAAAAATATTAATTGCCCGTTTCAAAATATACTTTCAGAGTAAAAAGTCAAAGTATTTCACACAACTGTTAAATGTTGTGATAGTGATTAAAAAGTATACAGACCTTGAATCAATACGAATCAACTTCTTAATATTTCTTATGGATTTTGTGTATTTATTTTTGTTTGCTCAAAGCTGACACTTGAACTGGAAAAGTCAGGATGTTACCACGAACATGGTCAAAATAACCCCTCAAATCATACTTTTTCAAACCTTTTTTTTTTTTACTTTTCAGTCCAGTTAAAAATGTAGAGGAGTAGAGAGTACAAATACCTGTTCTCCAATGTAGTAAAGTAAAAGTAAAATAGTGTCCACTCAAGCAAAGTACAGATACCTAAAGATTTTACTTAAGTACAGTACCTTGTACCAGAAACCATATGAACCATCTCGCAATTTGAGGACTTCAGGGACCGGCCTCCTGCTGGTGCCCAGAGTCAGGACTAAACATGGGGAATCAGCGTTTCAGTTTTGTGCAGCTAAAACTTGGAACAGTCTTCCTGAAGATGTGAGACAGGCCTCTACTTTGACAATATTTAAATCCAGGCTCAAAACGGTTCTGTTTAGCTGTGCATATGACTGAAAGGGTTTTATTCTGCACTCTTCTCCTTCAATGGTAATTTTATGATGACAAAAGAAACATGGACTGATGAACTTTTATTAGACATAGTAAAGTGACAGGAAAGTTTTTTGTAAAGTAATGGGTTCTAAGTTCTTAAACTGAGCAAGACAGTGTTTAAAGAGTGTGAGAGAGAGTTTTTAAAGGGTGCAAATGAGTGGGTGAGAGAGTTGCAGATTGGGTGATTATTTATGTTTTGATTTGTGTGATTTTAATGTCTTTCTTATTCTGTAAATCACTTTGAATTACCTTGTGTACGAATTGTGCCATACAAATAAACTTGCCTTGCCTTGCCTTGTTACTTTCCACCACTGGACTAGTATGGACAGCTGGACAACTGAGGGACACTGATATAAGACCACATGGTACTATATAAGAAAGTACCTTGATTTAATGTTGAAAATCACATTCTATTGTCTAAATAAAGTTGTTTTATTATCCTTGTAGTATCGGAATCAGTATTGAGGATTGAGTCTATTTCTTTATATCAAAATTTTAGCATTACATCAACACTATTTTGTATTAATGTTGTAAGACAGCAGGACATACAGTTCCCTACAACAAATACTCTCTTTTCTATCTAAAACACAATCTATATTTTTATTACGACGAATGACCGTGAGAATTGCTGCACTTGTTTCTCCATTTGCTCTGCAGCCAAAGGGTAATGAAGCACAAAATCACATTGAAGTGACAGCATACAAGACTGCCCCTGATGCTAAGTGCTTTGTGCATTATGAAACATACAAAGATGTCTGTCTTATATAGCTAAAGCAAGGTCTTTTTACAGCTTTAAAAGAAACTGCGAGGTTGGCCAGTGTGCAAGAATATACTTTGGTTAACACAACTATTTACTGCCAAGGCGTGTATGTGTGTAAAAGTACATTGTTATAAAAGTAACCGACGTAAGAATCCTGTTATGGCTTTGTTTGATTATGTTTAAAGAGCATGTATTACGCTGTTTTTATGATCTATGTTATAATGTTGTTTCCTTGTCAAAAACATATCTGGAGTTTTGTTTTGTTTCATTCACACGTCCAGCGCACAAACCTTTCATATTTAGGCTCCATGGTCTTGCAAACTGAAAACACTCTGTTCCACCTTGTGATGTCACATGGTGATACAGGAAGTGCTGCACTGTGTTTTTAAACTCCATACACCTTCACTAGAGTCATTTGGATGATTTCAACCCTCGAATTGCTCATTTCTACTGAACAAAAGGTAAAATGTAGTTGTTAACTTGACAACTTCCGCTTCATGACATCACAAGGTGGAACAGAGCATTTTGAGGTGTCGAGATCTACACAGAATACAAAGAAATTACTTAAACATCTGTGAATGAAACAAAACACAACTCCAGGTATGTTTCTGATGAGGTAGCAACATTCCAACATGGCTTACAGTTCACAAGAGTCAATTTTGTGTAATATGAGACTTAACAATGATACATAGTAAAGTACATAAAAGTAATATCGTCTTAATTTCAATGCATTCAAAGACTTCTGGCATATTGAAGAGTGAAGCAGTTTAAATAAGACTAAAAGCAATATTTGCTACCTTCACATTTCCTCATTTAACCTGAGGTACTTGAGTTTCACACCAAGTTAGGAGGAATTAGGTATTTAAATCTGTCTATTGTGTTTCTAGCTTTCGTAAACCCTTTGGCACATTGTTAATATACACATGAGACTGGAGTGGCACAACCAATCAGAACTTTCGGGGCTTACTTCCAGGTTCGAGTGCTGCTTTTGTGCTGCTTTTCACAATAAATCGTATGTATTTACAAAAAAGAAATGACAGAAATAACTCAAGTAAGAGTAAAAAGGTGGGAAACAGTTGTAAGAGGAAGTGAACATAACATCAGACGAATAATTGAAGTAAATGAGGGACAAAACATACAATTATGCACAAAATCTAGAAATCACGGTGCCAGATTTTATATTTCATATTTTCATATAATTTTGTATTGTCAACATAAAACTTTTGTCACCTGTAGACTTACTCACAGTGGTAAGACGAACCAAAACTCAACTGGAGTACTGTTGAAATGCTTATTATTCAAGTCGGACAAAAAGTTTGGTGCCTGAAAACAACTTTAAAAATGATAAATACTTTAAAAAGACTCAAGTAAATGTAACTGTAATACCCACCTCTGTTCATAGTGGGTTCATTTTCGCCGCTGAAATCGTGCTGACAGAATTGGGCGAATGAAAACGATTGTTTATTTAAAAATTAGTTCACTGAATTTTTCTTATTTTAAATGTATTCTATTAGCGGCAAATCCTCAAATCCCAAAAACCCAAAGCCTTCTGAGCTTTGAGGAGCAGGGTCGGGTATGTGCACTACTTTCAGAGTGATATTAGAAATCACAGACATGCCATGTGCTCCTCGGGTTGTGGTGGGGCAGTGTGATTCAGTCGTCTCTAATCATCGGCCATCAGCTTGGATCTTTTTTTAATCAAGGGGCCAATCCTCTGATAATCAAAGCATGGAGCAAAGTTTTGATTTTGGTGAAAGAAAAATGACTATTTAGATCATGTTAACTATTATTGTTTTGAAAAGGTTATATTCGCCAAAAAACAACAACCTATCAGCGTGTTTAATACGTTTCAGTGGAGTTTCTGACATTCCAAGTCCCCCTTTGCTCTCCATGCTAAGTCACACACCGGGAGTAGACCACTTTATTAAACGGTGTGATGATTTACTATTTATGTTAATGGGAACAAAGCAAAAGACGTTGTAGTGGACCCCAGACATGAGAGAGAAGAAATAAAAGAAAACCTAAGTCACTCCCCCTTCAGAGCGCTATCACGACACAATCAGCCTGCATCTCCCTAATGAAACTACTGCACATCGTGTCAGGTTTGTGAAGTCGTAGTGTACTGTTCTGTATCCTGCTTTTGTATACTTTTGCTGGAAAATTGCTGTGCGAGCGCATGGGTGATGTAGGTTTGTGGGCGGAGCATTGGACAAAATCGGTACTGGTAAACATAAAAAGTGTTCAAATGGGGCCCGGAAAAGATCACTAGATTACACAAACATGCATGGATGACATATAAAAGCACATGTGTTTGATGAGGGAGCATTATAACATAAAATTATGCCATGGCTGAAAACTCTAAAAGTCTCTTGCTGCATGTGTCATTTCTGTCAGGTTCTAACAAAAGAAAATGCCAGCACTTGGTAACAACTGTGCCCAGCTCTGAACAATACGACATTTTGCTTTTTCCTTTTGACTGAATCACCTTTATGTGAGAAAAAAAAAAAAAAAAAACAGTGCAGAGCTATTATTCGAACCTCAATATGTTTGGGTGTCTCTTGCACTAGATCAGGGGTGGGCAAACTTTTTGGCATATGGGCCACAACGGGTTCTGCACTAGATCATGTGTGTCTGAGTGAGAAGACATCTGAAATATGTTTGTAATAAAGACTCTTCAGGAACAGAGCTTCAACAGATACAGCTGGCATTGAAGCTCTGAAGGCTGAAACAAACAACATACGTAACATAGTAGGTGTACCAAGGCCGAGATAAGCAGTCTCAGAAAGTACTTTTTCTCACGGACCAATAATTGCAATACTGTCTATTCAAACTGTTTATTTTATTGTGCTGCTGGGTCAACCTGTCAGTAGCAATGGGAGCGACCAACACTCGGGGACTATCTATCTAGTTGACAGTTGGCAGTGGTTCAAAGTTATTCCTCATTTACCTTATGAATTCTGAAGGGTATGACAAATAATAAAGCTTCTGAGTTGCATTACAAATACATATATCAAAATTATTGAATGCATATTGATTGAATAAAGCTTCTTAGGTGCATCACATCTACATATATACCTTTTGACACTGAAATCATAGTTTTGAATATTGTCATGTAACCACTATGTGTACACCGAATTCATGTATCCTTTGAATGTTGCACTCTTTTTAAGGTCATCTAACGGGCACCATGTTTATGCTAAAGTTTGAACAAGATGTACTAACACCGAAACTATTCACTCAGTATAATATTCCAATATTAAAGGAGGCATTGTAAGATGTGAGTTATGGGGGGCAGCCAGTTCTTTGTAGAAACTCCTTTCACAGAGATAAGGCAGCCGGACGAGACCCAAGGCCGAAAAACAAACCGGTGCTGCCCGGAGAAGTGAACGAGGCTGGAAGGAGGAACCAAGACGTCAACCTACTCATCACAATATTTGCATATTCATGTTACATGTTACATTTTATCCTTTGGGGCCAGGGAAAAGCAGACAGACTGCCTGCTGCACAAACGAGGGATAGATCATTTTGACCCCGGGTACTGTATTAGATTGTAACTGTCAGGGGAATAAACTTTTGAGATTTGAACTGATCGAACCCAGTCGTCATTTTGATAAGAACACGCCTAACAATTCGGAGCATCCTAATTATTCACAACTTTCAAACACCACAGCAGAGTTTTGCCACGGTAAATCTAATGGCAACTAGCATGCTAACCTTGCACTTCATGATTCTCAAACTGATTTTTCTCAACAAATTATGCCTTTTAGCTTGGCCATTTGTCAGGACTATCTTGACCTGAACGATGTTTTATGTTGACTGGTTTAAAGTGCATTATGTAACTTTTCTGGTTGCGGGTCCACCACCATATTGCTTTGCCTGGAATGTTCCACAGTATGGCATTCGATTTATTTATCTTGTATATTTAATTACAGGTGTTTTTATCGCTAAAACATGTTTAAAAGCGGGTTTGCTTCTCCACAGATCTGACCTTGTCCTGGTGGCATAACCTGCTTGTCTCTGTGTACATGTAATTTAATAATATATTGTGAATAATCATATAATGTGGAGCAATTCGAGCAAAGCAATAACATCTCCAAGGACCGGAAAAGTTACACAGTGTATCTCTAAGTACATACAGACGTAGAGACAAGCAGAATATGCAAACTCCACTCAGACATACCTGCACTTGTCCTTAAATCTAACGCAGGAGCTTTTTATTGTGATGCAAGAGTGCTTACCACCGACGCAGCCCAATTGACTTTCTGTCTGATTAGGCAACAGTCATTTAGCTAAGACGTGGTTAGCGCAGCCTGGTTAGCGCAGTCTCAATCCCCCATGCAAATCCCCCGTGTGTACTCTCGGTCTAAACTAATTAAAATTGTTCGTCATTCCTTTTTTGTCATTGAAGTCAAGAATCGCAACGCAAGACGGCAGATTCTTAATTGGAGCTGTAACACTGTAAGCTGCCTGTGTGTGTGTGTGGCATTTACACATGTGCATTAGCTTTATCTGCTGTTGCGCGCTGCTAATCCCTGTCCAGGCGCGACACTTTGTTTATATTAAATAACAGTTGCCTTTGTTGACACACTAAAGGATTTGGACGAGATGTTCAGAGCTTAGCATTTCCACAGTCCTGCTCGGGAGCCAGCGCGACTGACAGCCAAGTGCCTTAAGCTGCTGCTCTGCATTCCGAGTTCGCTCCCTTTTTTGTTTGGCGCAGAATGGCACACGAGATGTTGAGAATGGAAATTTATGCGCACAAGCGGAGGATTTAAACTCTTTTAACCAAACGCACAGCAAACACACACAAGAGGCGTCGGAGATTTCAGAGACACGCGGAGCTAGGGATGGTTGAGTAAACAAGAGGTGGGAAGAGGAGCCAAAAATACAGAATAAAACTGTGGAGGTATAAAGCTACTTTCAAATATCACAATGGATTTAAAAGGTCCCAACATCCAACAAATATTTGGTTGAAATACTATGAACTGAGTTTAAGAAAGAGGGGGTATTTTTGTGAAATGTACTTTTTGGAGCTCTTTGCGAAGTTAAAATCTTTTTCCCTCGTCAAAAACATGCCTGAAGAGGTTTTATGTCCTCCATGAATGTTTGAGTAATCTAACAATCTCTCCCGGTTTCTATTTGAACACTCCCTGTGGCAAGCGGTCCAATGCTCAGCCCACAAACCTATGTCATCCATCCTCTCGAACAAAAACATTCCACAAATATACAAAAAGAGGATACAAAACAATATACTACAACTTCACAAACCTGATATGATGTGCAGTAGCTCCATTAGTGAAATGCATAATGCTTGAAATGTTAAAGCGCTTTGAAGGGGGAGTCACTTAGCGTAGAGAGCAAAGGAAGGGAGGACTCAGAACTTCAAATCAAAACTGAAACTTATTTAACATGTTAAGACTTTGTTTATGGTATATATAGCATTTTCAAAACAATAAAAGTATCATGGTGTAAATATGATGTGTTAGCAGGTAATACCCCATAGACGTGTAATACCCTGTAAAAAAAAAAAAGAAAACAACAAAAAAACATACACTTACCACTACAATACTTTACAAAGACTGTTATGTCTGGAACTATATCCTCTGTCCACAATTTTGGCCATGATTGACAGGCGGATTAATCGGATTTCTGTTAAATTAAAAAGCAAAGCCCTAAACTGTTATGTATCTGAGGTAAAAGAAGTTATAGATTTTATTCTGAGTGATATTTGAGAGATACGCTCTACAAATTAGCGACTGTAATCTAGCGGTCAGACGGGACGGAATGGAACACAATAAAGGACCTTATAATAGAAACAGATCCATTTAATTCCTGTTCCAGACTGCAGAAATGATTATCTGCAGGGCCGTCCTTTTCATAGTGGCATTTTATCGAAGTGTGCAGCAGATTTTCATTTAAAGTGTCTCATTTTGGCTATGTCAAAGTGCAAAAGACATAAACATTCAAATCTTCTGAAAATCCCCTTACAAAACTGGGAAGAGCAGCTACAATCAAGCGTAAAGTTAGCAGCAGCGTTACCACACGGCCAGGAGGTCTCGAAGTTTGAATCCAGGACCGGGATGCGCCCTATGTGATGAATTTCTATCTTCTCCCCATGTCTGCCCATGTCTCTCCACTAAAGACAATACACAACCACAATACACTCATCTCTGGGGTTCCAACTCCCCTGGTAAAATATATTCTGGTGACTGGTTTAAAGAGGGGCTATTATGCAAAATCAACATTTTTGGGGCTTTCTACCATGTTTTAGCATTGTGGAGTCGTCAAAAACATCTCCTTACGGGTTGTAGTTTGGGCCCACGCCTCTCGTACAGCCGATCACACTCATTCTCTCACGCAACAATTCTCCATAAACATATATAAAAAAGGACATACATGCTGATGTGTTGTGAAGGGGGGTGACTTAGCACAGGGAGCAAAGGGAAGGGGGAATCAGGGCATCAAAAACTAAACTGAAACTTTAATATTTGAATACGTTGTTTTTGACAAATGTAGCATTTTAGTAGCATAATGTAACGGTGATCTAAATATGTTATGTATAAGCAATTAATACCTCATATACCCCTTTAATAAAGATTTCATAATAAAAAGGTTTATCCCAAATTAAACTGCCAAAGTACAAGTAAAAAGTTGAGTGAAAACTATTCCTAAAAGTACATTTTCATGAAAAACTTGCTCCAGTAAATGTAGCACATGGAATAACAACAGAATAAAATAGGTATATGGAGCAGCCATGTGGAAAGCGCGTCTAAAAGCTGGCTCCGTTCTGACAGCAGGCCGTTATTCCACAGCACATATCTTGATTTACTCTGACTCCTGCCAGTCAGAGCCGTCCTTGGATGTGATTGTCAGGGGGGACTGTAGCCTGGAGGTACAGACAGGAGATTGTATCCGCCAGGCAAAAATAAAAATAAATAACTAAAACCATTTCTGCAGCCTGGAAATGCAGACTGCTTTGGAATAGCGTTTTGTAATATGGAGCGTGATCCACTTTAGCTGGACTGTCACTGTGATTAGATTTGCAAATGGTTTCATATTTAAATGAATTCAGTTTGTCGTGGACATTTTAAACGTGACATATTTGATAGAATACGGAAATATGAGCACAGGAATGAGGAACGAGAACGGGTACAGGGATTACATGCACTTTATAACATTTTTGTTGAGGTCTGCGCTACAGGGTTTTAATATTTTATACAGTTTAATACACTTTCTTTATTATTATTTTTTTAATTTATGCACAGCCAAACAGACATAAAAGTTAAGCATTTTTAAAATACAACACTGCAGGTCCAAGACACATTAATAATAAGACATAGGTAATTGGTTTATACATAAAATGGTGCTTTTGTTTATTACAGTTTTGTTCATACCTGGTGTTTAATTTTATGTGCAGCCTTGGTTCTCCAGCCGCTTCTTCCTTGTTTTTCTTTCTTCTTCGTGTGTCCTTCGCCTTGCCCCTGTTATAAATTCGGGGTTTGACTCTCGCCTTTTCCCTTTGCGAATGAGTTTAGTGAAGAGGTCAGTCATCTATTGTGATCCCAATGTTAAAGTGTCCTCTTGTAATTATCTTTGCTTTTGTTTACATTTGTGGTTATATTGTCTTGTATTTAAGTTAATATTGAGCTCATATGTTGTTTCGTTGTTTTCGTTTGTTCATGTGGTGGGCAAGTGCGGGGAAATGTTGACTTTGTCCATTGTCTTCTCTCGTGTAGTGTGGGCTGGACCGACGTGTAGCGTCACATGTTCATAAAGTTTTGTGCTTTTCTGGAACAGATTAAAGGTGACTGTCTCCAAAAGTTCCTCCTGTGTCTTGTGACTCCGCAGCACCTACTGATTCAAATAACAAAACAGAAGACGTAACGGGACTGTTCATAGACAAGACAAAAGATAATAACAAATAAAAATAAGCCATGAGAACACTTTCTTAATGCATCACATACTAATTATTCACTGCAACAAATTTCTAAACGCTTTTTAAAGGGCAGAGTAGAGTTTTGCAGTGCACTAGAATTACTGACTGCTTCATGAACAATAAAAACACTTTATAATTAGATGCAGATAACACACAGCAGTCTCATTTTGATTTGCTTTTACAATATATCTGTACTGGGTCAATGTTACTTTACTACCGTGGACTGTTTACGTGCCACTAGAGTTAGCTACAGGTTGATTGACAGTTCATTGCTAAGCGCAGGAAGTGGTGAGTGCCTTCAACACCCTCGCTCCTAACCGCCTCTTTGGTTTCGCACCCAAATTTCCAAATATGGGTTCTGGTTGCAGATCAGCCACTATAACTGCGAGCCGCAATTGGCTTCATTGTGTTGCAAACAGACACTATGGGTGATGTCACACTCACTCGGTCCACTCGGTCCCTCGGTTCTATTATACAGTCTATGAAAGAAAAAGAAAAAAAATGGGTATAGCCCCTTTAAGATCACATGGAGGCACAGGTATAGCTATCCACTTTGCTACTTACGATCAGCTTTCAACACAAAATGATTATGTTATACCGCAGTTGCTTTGTAAAACAATTCAAATAAATATGTATTACGTTTTCATAAATGTGGGACCAGTTACGTCATTGCACGTGCTGTTGTTGTGTATTTCATCAGAGCAAAATGTCGGATGATCCACTTAGGCAGAAAACTGGGATGTTTCCTGGAACTGTGTTTTAATTTGATATAATTTGGTATAGAGTAAAATGTACAAAAATAGCCAGTAGCAACACATTTTGATGAGGTTTACACTCAGCCCTCCAAAGGCTGGTGGTGGTGGAGGGTAAGTCTGCGTGTGGGGGCTTTAAATACTGTGCTTGTCATATCATTGCAGTATAGTACTCTTAAACTGTGGTGTTACTGGTGGTACATGGGGCTTAATCTGATGACATTGGCAAGTTTGACAGTATGGGTAGACTACAGAACTTTTTAAAAATGGAAGGTCCAATGCCTGCTTGTCATGGAGATGCTATTGATTCACAGTATGGCATGAAGCATATCAAGAGACAACGAGTTGAGTCTACCACGCCAAGCTTTTCATTGTACTTAGAAGCCATAAAAATAACTGTAATTGAATACATGTACAGTGGGCCCTCTTTTATCACAGGGGTTGCGTTCTGCAATAGGCGAAATACGCAAAGGAGTCAGCTTTATTTTTTACAATTATTATATATGTTTTAAGACTGTAAAACCCCTCACCACACACTTTATACACTTTTCTCACACAGGCATTAACATTTTCTCACATTTTCTCTTGTTTAAACACTCAAAGTTCAAACCTTCGTATATTATATCCCTCTTCCTCGATGATCGCTTTAAATGTGTTGTTCACGTGCCTCTGCTCCAGTGGTATCTGCAGAGGCGGCCTCTCCGTGCAGAGAAACACTTTTAAGTCCAAAACATTTCTGAAATTTGTCGGCGCAGAACGTTTCATCGACATTGTGGGTTTTGTCGGGGAGAAAACTTTCAAACATACAGCACTTCAGAGTCACACTGCAATTGTCTGAACGCATTCTGCACTGTACAGGAGACACAGCACGGAGGAGACTGATGGACAATGGTCTACAGTCCCTCAGCCAATCAGGACGCAGAACACAATGCACATTTATACGCTGTAAAAAAAAGCATGCAAAATTACACAAAAAAAAACGCGATATAGCGAGGGACCACTGTAACGTCATGCTGTGGAACATTCAAGGCAAATCAAAAATTCCCTAAATGAGACAAGAAGGTGATGGACACCCCCTCACCAGAAAAGTTACACAGTTCACCTTTCATTTTGAGCTGGTTTAGACTTGGTGTCACACTCGTTTAGTCCTAGTTTATTACTAGATGCCCTTAGGCTGACTGATGTAAATGTGGCTGCCAATCTGCGCCAACAACCCATTTGACCAAATGTCTTTCTCACGCCATATTCACAGGCAAAGCGGGTAAAGTGTCTTGCCCGAGGACATTACCAAAGTATGCCGTGGCCAGGAATCTTTCAACTGCCAACCTAAGATGGCACTTTGTGAAGCTTGTGAATCCCAGTGATAGTTCATTGTGAGATGGACAAAGGTTGGTTCCCACGGTTGGATCTGCCCAATGATTCCTGGGAAAGGGTCTCGTTATTAAGGGCCGTATTCAGAGGGAAATGTGGTTGTGTAACTGTGGAGCTGGTCCAGGCAGTTGACTTGGCGTTAGAAGGACATTACATCAGCATCTATTGGAAAGTATAGCTGTGCATCAAGCCTCAGAAAGAGAGCTTTGAGCTGTTATTCCAAAACTTTGTGACACTTTTCTGTGGTCTTGGCGTGCTATCATTAAAAATCTATGAAAGCTGCAGACTGTCATAACTTAGTGGTTCTCAAACTGTGGTTTGTGTGTTAGTGATGGGACATGGGGTGAGTTTTATAGAACTACCGTATTTTCCAGACTATAAGTCGCTCTGGAGTATAAGTCGCACCAGCTAAAAAATGCATAATTATGAAGAAAAAAACATATGTAAGTCGCACTGGACTATAAGTCGCACTTTTGGGGGAAATTTATTTAACAAAATCTGAGACATTTTAACAGACATTTTATCTTTAAAGGCAAGTTATAATAAAAACAATAAAATAGAGAAAAACAGGCTGAATATCAGTACAGCGCGCTAACATAACACATTTATTTATTCAGCTACATGAAGCATAGACAGAAATTAATATGTGTCTGGTATGTTAACATAAGATATTAACAGTTAATCAGATAACTAAAGCATAAAAAACAAGCTAACTTTCGATCTCACTCCAAATCACTAAATTCATTGAATTCTTGATCCTTGGTGTCGCTTCTGAACAACTGAAGCGCCTCTTCCTCATGGGTGTCATCAAGCAGAATATGATTTTCTTTTAGGGGACAGTGCGCAGTTGACAGTGTGACAATAACGAAGATGTGAAATTATGTTTTAGTAATTTCACAAGTCGCATCTGAGTATAAGTCGCACCCCCGTAAAAAGTATGAAAAACAGTGTGACTTATAGTCTGGAAAATATGGTAGATTAAGCAGTTTGCATCAGTCAAAAGTTATTCCTCACTTTCCTTGCAACAGTCCCTAGCAATGATGAAGCTAACTGTAAAAACACATTATAATTTAGTTTTAATGGCCACTGACCCACATTGTCTCTGGATTTTGTTGCTCTTTCACAGTGTCAGTGTCTCTGCTTCATGCCAGCTCCACGCCTTGTACTTTCATATCACTTATTTGGCCACTCTAGGGAGTTTTGAGAAGAATAAAAGAACCCCACAGTGACTGCTGTCAATCATGAATCATACTTATCGGTAGAATATGAAACAGTATTATGACTGAAAGTGCAGAATGAAACCCAGGAGCGTGCATGTCTATACTGTAAATAAAGCTGGCTTCCCCCTCTGAGGTTCGATAGTTGAATTTGTGCAGAGAACAAAGCTGACCTGGACGGGGTTTTGAGCATGGACTCCTTCAAAAATGAAGTTTGATAAACTCCTGCCTGAAAGCTGCACTAAAGAGGTCAATTGACTCTTCTGAGGCAGGTGCAGATTCAGAGCACTTTGTACGATCCTCCAGATAAAATTACCAGCAGCGATTTAGGGCAGTGCCTGATCTGGCAGTGTGACGCAGGATGAGCGCCGTGAAGAGGAAAATCTCTCTTATTGAAGGATTTTACTGGAAAAACAAAAACATCTCAGCTCGGCCGCGCACTTCAAAGGCCTGCCTCCGCCCGGGCAGACTGTATTTTGACAGGAGCTGTTAGGCTTTACTTTCACACTATCTCACTGTGCTTCCAAAACAACACTTTAACAACCGCACTCTCCTATCTGTGCGAGGACACGCTGCCATTAGAGACGTGTGGGAAGAAGTCACCATTCAGTGTTTAAGAAGACATTTTAGGCTTTTATCTGCTTTAGTTATATAGTCTATACTCGTGGACTATTCTTTTATATTTTGAATTTTTAGCAGTGAATATATGCATTCAGAATCCCTTGACCTAAGTTATTTTTGTTAAAGGAGATCTATTACGCAAAGTCGACTTTTTAGAGCTCTTATTGATCGTGAATCACTCTAAATGGAAGTTTGAGTGGGTGTTATAATCGTTTTTCCTTCTCATTTACCCACTTAAAGTTGTATTTAGTGTGATCCGCACAAGTTTGAGTAATATATTCTTCTATTCAAGACATCATTACTCCGTTCAACCTCCGCTTTCACCGCCCACTGCTCTGTACTTGTTCTCCAATTTCATTTTCCGTATTAGAGTAATATTGCTCTTTAAAATGACTAAATTATACCATAATAATCCTCGGGTGTCATAGATTAAGACAATCAATAGATTCACTGAAGCCCATTTTCATGTAAATGTTGGCATTTTGGACATTTTCAATCGCAATATTGATCGAAAATGATTTAATAAATTGGTTTGCACAGTTACAAGTTCTTCAAGCTTGATTTTGCATGTCTTCTTTAACAATGTGATCATTATGTTGTTGTTTTGTGCACATTTTTACCATATTGCGTTGGGTCAGTACAATCAGACACCAAAGCAGCAGTTCTAATGCCTAAACCGGGGGTGTGGTGTTTTCCTGAGTCAACACTTTCTGAGTCACGACCAGATATTTTTAGAGAAATGCAAGTTAGAATAAAATTGTACTTTCACCATTCTAGTGTGACATTCTTTTTCTCCAAATGAAAAATGGCTGATGTGCTAGAAGATTTGGGGTTTGATCCTGCTGTTGTACCCTTGACCAAGACACTTGACAGCCCTGATTATTATATTTAAGATTTTACGAAATAAATACATAAAATTTTTATATATATATATTATTCCCACATTCGTAATTTTTTAATGTTTCAATGGTTTTCAATGGTTTTCCTGGTTGGAAATCATGAAATCACGCTATTGAATTCCATAACTGTAACCCATGGCTGTCCAAACTACAGCTCATGGGCCAAATATGGCCCTCAGACCAATTTTTGTTGGCCCTCATGCCTCCTCCTAACTGACCCAATAGATCAGGAAGTATTTTTACTAAAAATTGAAGAGATTCTACCTCTATAACCTGAATAACATCACATTGTATTGTGAAACAGACATAAACATAATCGTCTTAGTAAAGGTACAATGTCTCTGTTAAACCTGTGTTAAATGCACCGTTTGTCTCCCTGTATCAACACTGGTCTGTGCCCCTCTGCTTCAAATATGTTTCGGTATGCGGCCCTCGGTGAAAAAAGTTTGGACACCCCTCCTGTAACCTAACTATGTTGTACACTGAGCCAAAACTCATTTAATGTACACAAAAATGAATATTTGACAAATAAAAATATAAGAAAACCCCCTTGTTTAAAGCCTAACTTTTGGATGGAAGTATCCCTAGTGTGATCATCAATATAAAACTCTAAATTAAAACTCTCCATATATTACACATATTTTTCAACTTTTCTTCACAAATTGCTTCTTGATTGGTGTCAAAACAAATGTTATGTTTACAACAACAACAACACATTAATTTGGTTGGATAATATTCCCACTAAATTAAGTAGAAATTAGAGAATTGTCAAAATCTGTCATACGCACTTTAATACCTTGTTTGCTTCTAATGAGATAAAAAAAAAAAAAAAAAAGTACTTACAGGGTTTTTGCAGCATTTTCCATCAACAGTCTACCGTGCACGGGAATCCTCCTTCGCCTTCCTGTGTTATGTGTTCTGTATTACTGATCTTTAGATCGCTCTATTCCATTCTACATCCACATTTCAAAGCCTTGTATTTGATCTACAAGCTCTTTGCATAATGTTTGAGCAGCATATATCTTAGATGTTAAGATGCCTGGGAGTAGAGGATAGAAAGAGACTGTTCACTACCTGCTTGTCTCCATTGAGATATTACTGCTTTTGAAAGTGAATTAATTGTTTTACTGTAAGAACTTAAACTTATTCTGTTTGCGTTTTTATGGATGTTTTTGTTGCTAAAAAAATAAAAACCATGCATTCATACTGTGAGCAGGCTCGCCTCTCCACAGTTCTGACCTGCAACTCGCTTGTCGCCATGTAAGTTTACTGTGGAACATTGTAGACAAAACAATAACATACCCATGGAATTATCCAGGTGGCCGATCCTCAACCTCAAAAAGTTACATAGTGGACTCTTTTTAAGCAGTTTGTAGAGGTCTAAAGTTATTCCTCATTTACCTTATGCATTCAAAGTAACATTTTTCACAACTTTTTTATAAGCCAGAGAGGAGTTTGCTGTCATAGTAATACTAATAACTAGCATCATTCTCTGATAGTACAACTCTTTATAATTAGATGCAGACTATACACAGCTGACTTATTTTGACCACAAGAGCTGCTAACACAATGTATCTGTACAATAACCAATTTGCTCATGAAAAAATTGGGTACAGGCCCTTTAAAGAATTGAAAAAAAACTAGACCTGTCTTGACCAATGTGTTTTTCACCAGGTAATTGTTCATACCGGTGTTAAAATTATGAAAAAGACAGCCCCATACTGGCATTTGGATTAAAACGTTGCTGGACTTCTAAGTGGTGATTTCGTTCATTTGACTACACCGAAAATTACTGAAAGGACTCGCTCTCGGCTTGGCATATCAATTAGGATCTTGGTGGTTTGAAGCGAGGTAGGTTTCATTGAACCAGAACAATTAGCATGTACCAGAGTGACTGGGGTTACAATTAACAAGCCAAGTCCCAGGCTTCTCAGTATAACCTGATAAAGAGAGTTCTTCTGCAGTCAGGCCTATGCGCTCCTTTTAGTTCAGTGGTGTCTTAGATGGCAGTTTACGATATTATCAGTAATATTCTAACATATGAGCAGGAGGTGTTTGGGAAGAGGGAAGTTCGCCTAACACAGCAACTGATATACACTGCCAAAAAAAAAAAATTAAGTCACACAGTCTTAATATTTCGTTGGACCGTCTTTAGCTTTGATTACGGCACACATTCCATCCAGTGTTGCATTCATTTTTCACCAAGATCTTGCATTAATGATGTTAGAGTCTGACCGCTGCACAAAGCCTTCTCCAGCACATCCCAAAGATTCTCAATGGGGTTAAGGTCTGGACGCTGTGGTGGACAATCCATGTGTGAAAATGACGTCTCATGCTCCTGAACCACTCTTTCACAATTTGAGCGCGATGAATCCTGGCATTGTCATCGTGGAATATGCCCGTGTCATCAGGGAAGAAAAAATCCATTGATGGAATAACCTGGTCATTCAGTATATTCGGGTGTCAGCTGACCTCATTCTTTGAGCACAGGCTGTTGCTGATCCTAAACAGGACCAACTGACCAACCAACAGCAACCCATACCTATTTGCTTAGTTAAATCCAGATAGCGACATTTTTGTTTTTTGTTTTTTTTTGGCCAGGCAGTGTAGCTGAGGCACTGGCTTATATTGGCTGGTAAACAAAAAGAGGTGTAAAGAACTGAAAAAAAAAGTGTCTTCCTAAGCAAAGTGTGAAAATGGGAAAACGTTTATGTGTGAAAAATATTTGTCAAGTTCCGCAAGCAGAAGACAGAGAGAAAAGAGACTGACAGAAGACTGACAAGAGACCTTTTTTTTTTTTTTTTGCATAACTTACCAATACATTATACTATTCCTACATCAAGAAATATGAGGGCTAAAGTAACAACATTGATCCAGTTCAGACACTGTTTCCAATCATTGAAAACAAAAATAAATGGTAGGACATTTAAACCTGGGGCACCTGATTAAGTAAGTAAGTAGGTATTTAAATGTGTCTCAGTCGTCCGTAGCTCTTACAAACTCTTTGGCACATTGTTAATATTCACAAGTATTCATTTTATGACATGTGCATTGCTTTAGAATTGTTTTTTTAAGAGGGGATAGTATGCAAAATCTACTTTTTGGAGCTTTCTGTTATGTTATAATGTTGAAAAGGACATGAAGGGCGAGTGCATCACTGGGTCAGTTAAAATGTAGCGCAGGTGCTCTTCGAGGATCCAGGGGGTGAGTAATAGGAAAAAAAGAGCGAGATCAGAGGCAGTCTGACTGACAATAAACTCCTTTATTTAGGCAAAATAGACATGGCTGCACGTTTTCTTTGGGGCAGATGTAAAGCATTATAACACTGTTCCCTCATTAACCTCCTAGGACCTGGCACATTTTGGGTTGTCTAGGCCACAATTTTAATTTTTAGAAGAAGAATAACAGCATACAAGAACAACAATAAATGCAAAAAATGTTCAATTTAGAATCTTTGTAAGAGTTTATAATGTTCAGAATTTTTATTTTTTTTGTAAAGGCACATGTCTTGCTGCTCCTGTCAGCAGCTCTTCTCATGAGACTCATTGTTCCAGGAGGCACAATTGTTGTTTCTCATTTTGTTTTTACATTCAAGACAAACGTTGCTGTGTTCAGGCACTTAATAGTTTTTGCAAATCATTATTCAAATGTTTTATCAAAATGATTAAAAAGTCCACATATGAGGATATTCATTTTGCATCACTTTTCTCAGAAACCACATAACGTAAAAAAGATAATTCTTTGTTTTTACACTCGTCAGGTCCCAATCAGCCTAAATAACATTGAGAAATTAATAAAGCCTGATATGCAAGAGCTTGGGTCTTAGGAGGTTAAATAACAGGTTGTATGTCATTCATGCATGTGTGAGTAATGTAATGGTCTCTCTCTGGCATTACTGGAACCCTCCATATGGTTATCAGATCCTGTCCAATGCTCAGCCCACAAGCCTGCGTCACCGATGCTCCCACATGACAATTCTCTATAAATATACAAAAGTATGGTACAAAACAATTGACAAGAACTTCACAAACCAGATGCGATGTGCAGGAGTTTCATTAGCAGAATACATGCTGATTATAATGTGACAGAACTCTGAAGGGGGAGTCACGGGAAGCAAGAGGAGAGGGGACTCAGAGCCTCAAAAACAAAACTTATTAAACATGTCAGTACAATAAAAAGTAACATGATGATTTAAATATGTTTTGCTTTCGGAATTAATACCCTATAGAAGTGTAATACAAGCTCTTTAAGGGAGTAACCTGCAGAGGGGATTTCACAAACAAACAATTACCAGTTATAAAATGTGAAATCATAATGCAAAGATGTCCACATTTATTTAAAAAGCCATTCACAATAAAGCATGACATACTTTAATAATCTTTGTTCAAATCTCAATGCCAACATACAGTCTTGTGTTTTAACATTAAATAAACCTGAGTCTTTCTTTCCGTAGCTCCTCTCCGCTTGTCTGATAAACGCTGAATAGCATTAAGAGCCATGTTCCTGGATGCTTCGCGTGTACATATATATAGATTTGCATGTGTTTCCAGTAGATGTCCGACAGCAGGATGACAGCCTGCGTTCAGATTGCACGTATCGGAGCTATACCTTTGTGTCTGAGTTACAAACGGCCTGCGTGAACATCCCGGAACGCATTCAAATCACACTCTCATAAAAGCTCTCCTTATCCGAGTGCGAACGCTAAATCTGTCCGCTCTTGCACCTCCATCTGATCCGGTGGGGGTTGCATTCATCATATCTTCAACTAGACTTTATGTTATTCCAGCGAAGATAAACATTTCCGGAGCGGCATTCCACTTGCATCACTTCTTGGATGTTGATGACTGGCTTAGAGGCATTAGATTTATTGGAAAGAAAAGTGCAAAGAAAGTGCAGCAGTCTAACTCTTGTATTGCCTAGAGATGTTCAAAAGCAGCTTGATTAATTTTCTACACACGAAACGCAAAAAAAGTCAACAGGCTGAATTGCCATGGTTACAATTTATTATGGCCCCGTAAGATATTTTTCCTATGTATTTGAGCAACATTTGTCTTGTCCCGGTACTGATATATTGTCTAAGCACCTCTTGGGGTCAAAGTAAGTCCATGAACTGTCTGGATCTAATAATAAAGCATTTTACTGTCTGATAATCAGGAAGTGCATGGTTAGCATGCTAGCAGTTATTAGCTTTGCTATCACAGTAAAACTTCCCTGGCCTCTGAAATCTGTAAAAAGCCTTATAAACTAATCTCGGCGAATAATAAAGAGGCTCAGTATGCAAAAGGTAGGAGAATAAGTTTGGACCTCTGCAAAACGTTTTAAATGAACTAGTTCTTTTTTTGACCATAGGTGAGGGTACCTATAATCATGAGCTCTGGGTAATGACCGGAGGGACAAGATTGGATGGGATTCAAGCGGCCAAAATGCATTTCCTCCGCAGGGTGGCTGGACGCTCCCTTAGAGATATGGTGAGGTGCTCAGTCACACGAGAGGAGCTTGGAGTAAAGCCGCTGGTCCTACACGTCAAGAGGCGCCAGCTGAGGTGGCTCGGGAAGACCCAGGACACACTGGAGGGACTATGTCTCTCGGCTGGCCTGGGAGCGCCTTGGGGTCCCACCGGAGGAGCTGGAGGACGGGGAGTTCCTGCTTAGACTGCTGCCCCTGCGACCTGGCCCCAGATAAGACGAAGATGGATGTATGGATGGTTGGTTCTGTTTTTCACATTTTAAGACACAAAGGATAGGGCAAAGCCTTTAATATCAACACTAAAACCTAGATTTTTTTTTTTTTTTTGAAAAGGTAAAAAAAAAACAAAAAAACAAAAAAACAGGGATTAAAGTATGACTAAAACTATTTATTTAGGGAAATCATGAGTAAAATATACCTTTAGTGTTATTACGAGTTTCTTTCTCTAGGCTGTAGGCATGAACACTGTCTGGAAATGTGTTTTGGACAAATATTTTAAGCATATTACTCTAATAATATCAGACAGTGGCATCATGGGAGGTCTTATTCAGTCTGTGCTGTAGCCTTGTGTTATTCTTACACAGTTTTAAATGCTCTTTGTATGTGGATCACACTGATGGCCATATTGACCATGCGATTTATTTTGTCATAAACAAAAATTATTGTTTTTTAAAATGAATGAGATAATAACACTTTATAATTGGCAGCCCTTTTTAAGACCAATGCGTTATCATTGAGGTGGAGATATGTGTCCATTGTATCACTACGTAGCTGGAATACATTGATATCAGGGTTGTTGTTGAGTCAAGATTTGTTGAGTCTGAGTGCGCCTTAGTCCTTATTGCGATGTCATTTAGGACTAGTCTGAGTGAAGTCCAAGTCAAGTCCTTAGGTTTTCCAGTGCTAATTGGAGTTCTTATTGTAAGAGGGTGAGTCCTGGTTTGAGTCATTCTTGTGGCTTTACTTTTCTCTTAAACATGGTTTTGTTAACCTTGGGACAAGTATTTCTCCTTTTCTAACTAATGTCATGTGTACAATTGGAAAACACACTTTGAAAACCTGTTTCCAATGAGGCATTTAGGTGCTGGATCTCCCTCTACTGTCAGCAACAGGAATGAGCAATGGGTAAATAAATAAATGAAGTCTTTAGGCCCTGTGACTGCTGTAGATTGAACAAAATTTTACCACAGAAGTGTTCAGCAATGGTTTATGGACTTACAAACTCTATAGGAGAAGTCCAGATTTTTACCAGCGCCACCACAATCTGGGCAAAATGTAAACAGAGCATGTTTGACTCTCAGAGAAGACAATTTTAGATTAAAGAATTGATGAAACAAGTATGAATGAAACAACTCCAACCTCCGATATGTTTTTGATGATGGGACAACAATACAATGTGGTTAAAAGCTAAAAAAAAAAAAAGTCAACTTTACATAATATGTATTTAATATGTAGCTTTTGGGTGAGTCTGGGAATAAGCTTCTATTACTGTGGACTTTGAATTGCCTGGAACAACTCGGGATCACATTATTTAGAACTGGACATAGAAACCAAACACTTTGGAAATGGTGTCTCTACAACTCCTCAGCATGATCTGTCAACCCAAACGGAAAGTGTGAAAATGAAAAAGTACCACTTTTGAGATGGAGTGTCACATGTGTGAAAAATATTTGCAAAGTTGGACGTTTTGCGAGAACGTTTGTAGCTTGAAAATAGTCTGACATTTAAAAGAGACTAAACTTACCAATCTACACTAAACCTAATTAATGTGATGGCTAGTACAGTAACATTGATACAGATACTATTACGTTTTGTAAAAGCTATTTCATCTTGAGTATAAATTCATAAATTCAAACATGTGCATAGAAGTGTAGTTTAAATGTAATTTGAGTAAACACTGTCATTTTAAAATTATGATCAAATACATTTACATTTTTAAATGAATCAGCATATGCTTTATGTAACCAATGGCACAGATAGAAAGTATTTGTTTAGTGATACCATGGGGTCTCTTGGTTGCCTGTTTTCCAGAATACACACTTCTCCAATAATAGATTTGAGTCTGGTCACCGCTGAACCGTTCCAAGTTCAGCTGGGCGTGATTGAGGTGGTTTAGCCAATCAGGGACACGCATGGTTCATCTGTATCAAAATAAATATGGCTCCTTATGAGGTGAGAGAAATGCAAATTTGTTCAAAATGATGGGTGACCAATGAGCTCCTTCATTTCATATACCTCACTGAAACAAAACAAATCTAATTGTTTGGGCCTGACTTGATGCAAGATGAGAGGTATCATTCTGGACTTGTCAGGTAAAGTCTCTACGCCCATTATGTCACTATATTAATGTAGCTGCCTGGCTCAGGCTTTACGTACGCTGTTTTAACATGCATTTTTTGAGTGTTGCAGAGGGGAAGGTACCCATGGGCTTGAGAGCAGGGTTAATCAAGCGAAAGAACTATTTTGCAAAGCCGCTTAAGCATGTAGTCCAGCAAAGTGAAAACATTAGCAGAGTCTTAACTGGTCCGGCCTGTTCAGAGCTAAGTTCAGGCTCGGAGAAATCAAATCAATGGACTACGCGCGGGGACTAGGCCTGAGGGATTAATGCAGCGCTCCCCGGTGTTAGCGCTAGCCTTCCTTTGGCTAATTACTCTTCATTAGGTTCAGCGCTCCACAGGTCAGCGCAGAGCTCCATACAGACCCCTTCCTCCTTGACGGGATTGAGACGAATGGCCCTCTGCGACCACTGCGTCCTTCGCCTCACGATACACAGCTCACCGTGGGATGCCATGCACGAAACGCTAATTAGAATAAATAAATGAGAGAAGGTTTGAAGAGGCGGGAGGTGAGCTATAATGGACCCCAATAGAGCTGTAGTTAACTAAAGAATTTTTTGGTCGACTAAAGATTGATTAATTGACTAAAAACTGGGCGTGGCAAAAGTTTACGTATCTCTATGTATCTGACCCAAACTGCACTGTCAAGACTACAACTGCACATGCAAAAACAACTACTTGTGCAGAAAAAAAAAAATACTAGGAAACAATGTATTGATATAAAGACAACATGAATTTATCTGGGGGTTTTTTTGTTCTTTTTTTTTACTTGCGTTCAAAATAAAATGATTAGTCATACAAATTTTGGTTGACTAAGACCCCATCTACCAATTAATTGACTAAACTTAAGACCTACAGCCTTTAGTTTAGTCTGGCACAGTGCACAATATAGGTTCACATAGAACTTGGAAGAACTTTCAAATGGAAGATTATGCTAGTGACCCATCTCCAGATCTTGAGTTAGTCTTGGCCAGGACCATAGCTGCAGGATTTCTGGTTAATGCCAGGCACATGACCTATAAATGCACCATCTGTAGCCGTACTGTGTGTAGTTCCTAATCAAAATAAATGTAAATCCCAACAGAAATATGCACAAACTCCTCCAATACTCGAACATCTTTACTATCAGCTGTGGTGCAGACATTTATTCAAAAACAAATTACATTGAAACAAAAGTACAACTGCATTTTAAAGCACAAATTTTGCTTTGTTGTTGTGAGTTATGCATAAAATACTAATCATTTATTAGCGCTTGTGATTAGCATACAGGTCCAACATAATAAACGGAAAGAACAACTGAAACATTGCGTGTACATGTCTGAAACCTTCTATGTGTATGGTAGTAGTGTAGTTCTTCATATTAATAAAGTTTTTAGGTAATTTTGAGCTTTGAATGCTTACACTGGTAACTATCTCTGCTCGTTTTAAGTGTGAGTAAAAGCCATGGAAAAAAACATTAGATAGAGCCAGTAAGGCGCTGAATGAGGAGCTGGCAGAAACGAGTGTGCATGCTTTGGGTTTAATGGGGGGAACCGGAGTGCCAGGAGGAAACCCACACAGACACAGGGAGAACATTTAAAATCCCCACAAAAAGGCCCCTTGCTGCCTCAACATTCTAATCTGGCACTTGTTGTGAGACATAAATTCTTACCGCTCAGCCATTGTGCCTTAGATGTTTTCACTGTTTTAGATAATATTACCGGCGTTATGGCAACTGAATAACGTCATTTCAGGATTTATTCAGTATTCTGAGTCTGGCCAAGCAGAATTCATAACTGAAAAATAACACACAGGTTTTTTGTTTGTTTTTTTTTATTTTTTTTATATGTGAAATAGTAATTTTAATGAAGATGGAGATGGTCGAGGGCTGTTGTTCAAATGTGCATTATGAATGTCTTGAGAGGTACAATAGGCTAAACCTCCAACTAGGCACTCCTGACCACTATCCAAGGGTGGAAATAACAATTGCAAACAGTCATGGTACTTTAATTGATTTGATTTATTACGTAACTGTACTTTTTGGAGTAGATTTTTAAACCTGTACTACTCTGTGCTATCGGTCCCTTCCGACCACCACCAACACTCACAAACACACCACTTTCATACTAGGCTAGGTGGGTGAAATGTCGTGCCTGAGGACACAGAGGTAGAACTTGGTCCTAGCGTGAATCGATCCTGACCTTCGAGTTTGAGGGGTGCTCTAACTCCAAAGCCACCGTGGCCCAGTACTGTGACCCATGCTCTAATTGGCTGGAACTCAAAGAATATGTGCACTGCGGAAAAAAATCTTGATATAAAATTCTGCTGTTTAAAAAAAAGTAACCAGTAGTAATACTGAGTGGTATTTTTCATATGTACTTTACTTCTATAAATGTATCAGCAGTATCATATTTTCTGGACTATATGTTGCTCTGGAGTATAAGTCACACCAGCAAAAAATGCATAATAATTAAGAAAAAAACAACAACAAGTCGCACTAGACTACAAGTTGCATTTTTTGGGGAAATTTATGTTACAAAATTTGAGACCAAGAACAGACATTTTATCTTTAAAGGCAAGTTATAAAAATAACAATAAAATGGAGAACAACAGGTTGAATAGCAGTACAGCACGCAAATGTAACACAAAGACAACAAACTGTATACATGTCTGGTATGTTTACATAAAGTATTAACAGTTAATCTGATAGGCAACACTAATGTAGCATATGCTGGCTTGTCCACAAACATGAGACACAACAGTTCTTTTCACTGATGTTTACTGTGGTCTTACTTTATCACCATTCACACCATAGAACTAGCAAACACATACAATATAACATAAGCTCTGGCTCATATTACATATACTATACACGCAAAATTGCATATGAACGCCTGGAAAATACACATACCACTTTGGCCTGTTAGTAAACAAACTGGTGAATTGAAAACTTTATATTTTACTTTTTAATTGTTTCTTAAATAGTGCTCTGTCAGGTAAGACTTCACACTAGTGTAAAAGGCTGTACCGGAAAACAGGAAGTAGTTTTTGTGACCTTAAACGAGACTTTACATGTCATGAGTCCAGTTCTGTTCTTGTGTTTCTGTGCTGTCTTCTCCCTCCCTTCTGTGTCTATTCCTGGAGCTGGGCGGAGACTCCGGCACCACCTCCTCACACCCGCACTTCATCAAGCAATCAAGCCTTCACCTGGGGAGTATTAAGAGGCTGTCTACACTCACCGCCAGATCATCAGTGTATCTTCGTGGTACTGTCAGCTTGGCTCAGTCTCATTTTTTTGTATTTTGCTTCTCATGCTCAGTTGGACTTTCTTGTTTTTTGTCAGATTTTGCCCCCTGGACTACCCGTGCACCACCGCCTCTTATCCAGCTCATCTTGTCCCGTGCCAGAGCGTCACCCTTAGCCACCTTCTCCGCTAATCATCTTTCACATTTATATTGTAAATAAACTCTGTTGAACTGTTTTTCGAGTCTGCATCTTTGGTCCGTCCGGACGTTACGACATTACAATATTGTTCCAAATGAAAAATGATCACCTTTCGGGAAGTAAGGGGGAATTAAATATGAAATGTATAAAAGAAAATGAGTCAAGTAAATTTTCTTATGGGTATTACAAACACACCAGTGCCATGTAGTGGTCAAACAAGTGAAGTGTAACGTATAATCAACCGTTACATAACACACATGTACATGAAGCATGTAACTGAATACATGTCTTGTATGTTAATGTAAGATATTAACAGTTAATCAGATAACTAAAGCATAAAACACAAGCTAACAAGTTTACTCTGGATCTCACTTCAAATCACTAAATCCATTAAATTCTTCATCCTCGGTATCGCTTCTGAACAACTCTGCCTGCTCCGGAAGTAAATGAAGTGCCACTTCTTAATTATATATTTTGATAATGTCACACATAAGTCACATCTGAGTATAAGTCGCACCCCTGACCAAACCATGAAAAAAGTGTGATTTATAGTATGTAAAATATGGTAACTGTATTTGTAATTGAGTACCATATTAACCATGTAACTGTACTTCTACCTGAGAACAAATTATCCGCACTCTTTCCACCACTGCCAGTATCCAAACTCAAGGTCTAGAGAAAGGTCTACTGGAAAGCCATTGTCATCGTCTGTGTGACCTCCCCCTTGTCTCCCTGTTTAATATTCCACCTGGAGGGCAGAACAGGCTCACCGAGGGGCCTCCCGATCTCCTGTTCTTAGCTGTTCTTTCATGAGCTTGATGTTGAATTTTAAAGACGAGCTCGGGGCAAGTCAGGCCAGGGCTGGTGTCAACAAAGCCGCTGTTTCTCAAAGTCAAAAAGTCTGCCTGTACTTCCACTTGCATAACTTCAGAATGGATTGTTTTTATACTGTATTTGTTGCAAGTAGGCAAAATTTTAAATCTTGTGGTATCTTTTTGTTAGGGTTGGAGTATGAAACATTGAAGGCGTGGTCAAATGTACTGGACAGGTCCTCACATTGCCAAACTGTATTGAGCAATGGGCAACCGCAATGGAGCACCCAGGAACTCCCATCTTCAGATCTTGAGTGAGAAGTACCTAGCTTGAGGAGTACCTAGCTGGACGGTAACAGGTAACCATTGTACCAGAAGAAAAAACAACTGCCAAGGGGAGTCCTCGTCAATCAGCCTGTGTGCTCCTCAGTTATGCAGAATATTGTTATAGTTGTAATAGCACATTTAGCCAAAAGTGGGACTAAACACCTAAACTCCCCCCACAACCACATTTCAAATAAACTGGAAGGTACCTGGAGGGCTAGGGGACAGCAGGGATGGAGTCTGGACATATGAGGAGTAGTACGATTGGTCTAACGGGTATCCACACTTCAAACTCTGCCCCAGGTGTTTGTATTCAGAAACACCTGGAGGCAGCACCAGTGTGTTTGTACAACATTCAGGGCCACTCACAGCCTGCTACCTTCGCTCCCAAATATCATCTTCATAAGCCTGGATGTGGGTGAAAAAAAACAAACAGATATCTCTAATTGTTCTTTTTAGTATCCCAATGATGATAGTCAATTGCAATTGCAGTTATCCATTTTTCTTCTCCCACCACTACCACAGTCTCTCAATCTCTCCAAATGTACCCCAAGAATGCATTTTCCCAAACAAATCCATCACTCTCTTCACCGCATTACTGATAAATCTATTCTATCTCCATTGACTATTAACAGTTCATTGCATCTCACGCTCTTTTCCAGTCTGTTGGATCACATTCCAATGAAAAGACCCAGTTATATTCAGTGATGGAAGAATTGCTCCATTTTGGTACTTAGTGGTGGAATAGAGGATTTTCTTGCAATTTCATGAACCCAGGACTGTTAGTCAAAATGTGCACATACAAGATCGTCCCCTCTCCGCCCCCTAGCACACATCGGCACGCCTTATCAGGTGCGGCATTTGTAACCACAACATCCAAAACAATTCTTCAAGATTACTTTCCCAAAGAAGATTTTAGGACTTTCATCATGTCGGAGTCTCTACCATTAAGTCAACCAATTTTGTACACAGAAACAATATGTAAATTTGCAGAAATATTTAAAAGGTGGCACTAGATTGGTCTGTGAATCAATGTCTAGGTGTATATCTGTATTATAGCAGGATGGCACTTTACATCTGTTGACAGTATATATTTCTCTTATGCTATTTGCAATGTGAGGGAAGAGGGAAGCCCTGTAGATTTTTACATGGATGACACACCGGCTGCTACATCCCGAGGACCTGCTGCTGGGCATCCGGTTAGATGAGGAAAGGGGAAAGTGTCAGGAAAGGGTCAAGCACCAGCAGAGAAAGCGTTTACTGGGTCTGGATCTGTCAAAGGAGACATGGCATAGTCAAACATCTTCAGACCCAGAGGATGGCAGTGGAACAGGTATGTATGCTGTTTGATTTGATTCAGTTCTATCTATGCGCTTGAAGATGAGCGATCAGTACAACATGAATATGATTTTGATTCAGTCATAACCACTATAGAACATACAAACTTGAGACTATTGTAATATTCAGAGTCCCAGGTGCCAGACAGTTGAATTCAGAGTCTACTTTTGAGACTTTCAGTTCATTGTGATTATAATGTGCCCTCGCCCATGTGTTCGACTGATAAGGACACAGTTTACATTTGCCTGAGCTTTTAGGACATTATCACTACTGTTAGAAAATACGCGTATCTCATTGATTTTATATTGATTAACGTTTAATTTAAAGAGCTAGCTTCTAACAAAGTCCAAACGTGATTTTCTTTTTTTTTGTTTTGTTTTATAGACTAGAATCCAGCGACTGACCCTAGACGAGCGTCAGTTATTGGAGAGATGCTTTACTTGTGAACCCAGTCTCATCTTTGACCTCGTGGATCTCACCCCTGGTCCACGTCAACCAGAACCACAAAATCCTCTGGGGCATGGCTGGTGTGCCTGTGGGAACGGTAAAATATGCCACATATTACTTGAGCAGAAGTGCTGTCAGAAAACTCCACAAAACTGTATTTTAACGTCCTAAGACTTGCCAGGTGCATTTGGAATGACCTAAGAGTTGAGGTGGATGCAGCCTATAGACAGTAAGTTGTATGGTAACATGGTGTACTCGGCCCTGGAAATAGGACTGTGAGCGCCACTTGTTGCATTGGGAGGATTTGGTTTGGTGTTTCCCAGATTGTAATGGCAATTATGGTTTTATTCCAGCCTCAGTCTAAGCTCATAGCAATTACTTTTTGGTCTTCCACTTTACATTTTGTAAAGCTACTGCTGTGTAGCTTATTTGCACTGTGTAAAATAAATCTTACTTTATATATATGTTTACATCCATTTTTGTACAGGTTCATCTTCAATTTGTCCGAGTCACAAGTATGTTGTGCTCATACATATTAGGAGGCTGTTTGAGATATGACTTTTTAAAAAATCCATGTGTTACTTATGACTATCAGCAATGTAAATATTATCTATAAGGTGAACCACATTGTTATAATACTAAGTAAAAATACTTTCAAAGAATTATACATTTGCTATTTTACATATAAACAGTATACACATCACAGTACACCACAGAATGATAAAAGGAAGGTACATGGCTGGGTAATGGTTGAAATGGTTGTCCTGTGAGGAAAAAGAATAAAACAATAAGAAAGTTACTTATGAACAAAATTTTATTCACCAAATGTACCTGCTATAAAATATAACAATAAATAAAGAAGTGACAACCCACCTGGCCCAGACCTGTGGCTCCTCTGGCCCGTGAGACTACTTCAATGACATCCCTCTGGAAGACACAACCTTGAGTACATAATGGCACTTTATTGGTCTGGGATGTACCGGTACTCTTTGGTCTTGATAGTTCAGAGCTGCCACATCTGGGGTCTCTTGTTGTACAATCTGTCGTGCTTATGAGTGAGTATAAAGATTCAGTGAAGATTATATTTTCATAGAATTCACATAGGAATGTGTATCTTACAATAACTACATGTGCTTTTTTGCAGTGGTGAACTGGATGTACATAACAAAAGAGACTTAGCGATGTGTGCCATCTGCGTTCACGCTCTGGTTAATGTTGTGGTGGTAGTTAAGACCAGCCAGCCAGATCTGTGCTTTATAAACTAGTGGGGAGAAGCAAAAGCCCTTGGATGCATACAGTATGTGATTGTGGAAAGACTCTAGTTCTGCAGTGGATCTTTTGCAAAAAACAACAGCAATTTTCACAAAATTGTGGAACAGGACTGCACTTTCAGTTCTACCCTAAATCTGTATCTGAAAGAGAGATATTTGTGTTTTAGCCAGCATGAGTCGAGAACAATTTGTGGGAGAGGATGGTGCATCTCAGAGACTCCAGGAATTCAGTTCTTAGTCCGGTCTTCCTTCGTCAAGGGACCATGTTGGCATGCACCAGAGTACCACACATGTATGTATGTATGACATGGTGGAAAAACACCAGTCCACAGGTCCTGTCACAGAAATGTGCATTCAGTAAATTAGCTACACTGTTATTCACACAAGTTTTTAAAACATCAGAAAATGCAGTAAAATATAAGACAAAACTACAAAAGCTTCTTTACTTCTTTCTTTCTACTTCTACGTCTTTACAGCAGTACCAAAAGTGGTTGTTAATGTCTCTATTCCAAATTAAAAGCAGAGCACAATCCTTCTCTTTGAGTTGAGGATTTGTATTTCATTCCAACAAATACATACTGCCAAATATTCAGACTGTGTTTAACACCACTGTCTTTATATTGACCACTGTAAGTAAAATAAGTTTCCAGTCATTAGTATATATATATATATATATATATATATATATATAATTTAAATACTGAATAAATAACATTTTACAGAGAGGAACTTACTAAATAGTGCAGATATTTGAATATTAGCATCGGTGCAAGTCCTTGCTGACATTGTCAATAGTCATAGTTCAAAACTCTTTTTTTTTCTCTCATTCTGTGTCATTATCCATCATAGTGTAGCTGCAGAATTGGCACAAAATCCAGGGCTGTCCATCTGAGCATAACCTATTAATGAAAAACAAATGACAAGTTACCAATAAATATGGAAATTATTTGACATAAATTATGTTTCAACAGTGATATACTGACCGAGGAGCACAACGGAGTCCTTCGATTTCAACTGCTCAATCACATTAGCACTTTTTGTGTTTTTATGTCACTTGTCACTTTTATGTCTATGGCGTCAACGCAGCACTTATCCTGGATTTTGAAAGAGGTGGTTGGGTCTATTTTGCCCATGTTCATAAACTTAAAGCAGGGCTATTTTTCTAAATTTATTCCCAGACAGGAGAATGCTTGTGCTCAACATAAAAGCTCCAGCGAGCGTTCCAAATTTAAAATGCTGCCGTGAGCTCCACTTTCAAACAGTGAGACCATTTGGACGGACCTATGAATGGACATGAATGACGCAGACTCATTAACATAAAAAAAAACAAGAACAAAAAAAGCAATACCCATCTATTCTGTTATAAGAGGAGTACCTTGAATTTACAGAAACCTCAAAGAGCTTTGCTGCATTGTAAGGAGCCTTGGTAGTCTATGGACGCAGGCGATGACATCTTCCTGGGTGAGTACCACAGGGGCGTCTGGAGGAGTGGCATTTTCTCCGCGGTTGAGGTCATCTTCAGGTTCATCATGGACAGACTTCCAAACCGATCACAGGATAATCCTCAGTGGAAATGCTTCTTTGTAGCAGAGCACCCGACCTTTAAAAGTAAACACACACTGAAGAAATCTTTTTACACACCTCCTTAACTTTGACAGCTTACTAAATCAGTGGCGATTATGACACTCTTTTTTGTTTGCAGCATATGCTAACAAAAGATAACCTAGCAGCTCCTGTTTGTAGACAGATGTGTAGATGTCAAAGAATGTGTGACGAACTAATTAGAACATTGTGCAAATAATGCCAACCCCATCCCCGCCCCCCCAACCCTGCACATGTGCTTCTCCCAGGCACCTGATACTTCATTTTGTGTTAGCATTTAGGGTGAGGCATCGCTGCACTGTAGTTTAAATTTCAGTTTTGGTCATTTCACCTACCTTAATAAACCCAAATAAAAGGGACATAGGAGCAGCAGAGATAAAGGCCCTATTTGAAAGATACATTAAAATTAGAAAATAATAACTAATCCAAATGGGTTGTTCTAATATTCACATAAATTATAACATTGATTCCTCTTCTGAAAAGGTTCTCTCTTCACCATCACCACTGCGACTGCTGCTGGCCATTCTCTCAACTCCCGTTACAGAGAAATATGCATTCCCATAAAAAAAGAAAAAGAAAAAGAAGAAGAAATAACAGAGATGACACAAGTTTAGTATATAGTATGTAAATGGCACTTACCAGATAGCATCTCATACATGATAGTAGACACAGTGGGGAGCTGGATGTCACAGTTCTAAGAAGACTAAAATTATAAACTTAGTCCAATACGTTCATTTTCAAGCCAGTATCTTCAACTTAACAACTATACAGATAGTTTGGTTAGATAATAAACGTAACAAAAAGTAAATCAACATAGAAAAAACAAGTCCAGATTATTATTGATGTTATAACATGAAAAGTTACCTGAGAACTGGCATGCATGAAGCACTAGCACACACAGAATAGTACAGAAAAAATAAACTTATTTCAGAGATCTATGAAAGTGTCAAATGTTGTGATTTTGATAAAGCATTGTGCTGATTTTTGCTCAACAGAAAAATAAATCATCTATTTCTTAATACTTCTAGTTTTAATTATATTATTGCTGTTTGCCGAACTATGAATGTGCTAAAAATAAAACCCTCAGAGATTTTATCAGGTCTCGAACTGTAATAATTGCTCTCTATAGGAGATTAATTGCTAACACATATTTAGACCATAATGTTAACTTTCTGGAAATGCTTTTTTTTTTTAAATTACAACATATTGACATGTTTAATACATTCCTTTTTTCATGCTCTGAGTCTTTAAATCTTTACATAAATACAGTACTTTTATTTTTGCACTTACATACTTTCCACCACTGGTTACTCTTGAGTAAATTGGATTACCACTGTTATTCTTCACCTAATTGTCCACGTAGCAGGGACTTTTTGGTGCCTTAATCTGAAGATGTTATGTTTCGAGAGTTGCATGAATAATTCTGGAGTGTTCATAAAAAGAATGAGCCTGCGGCAAAATAAGTTGCGCTTCACAATCTGCAGCACCGGCACAATCATTACTGCACTGGGCTTCATTTTCATAAATTAACTGCCAACATCTGCAAAAAATCAATTAGCTCGAATGCAATTGTTGGTAATTTATTTGTATTGTTCCATTTGCACAAATTCTTGGATCAAGCCCATACGTCACCCATCATTATTAGATTATATAGGACTGGAATATATCTATAACACATATAACATTTTTTTTACCTGTTTAGAGGCAAAATTCCAACAAAAAAAAACAAACACATGAAATCATAGCTTTATACCTGGTACCTTTTTATTTTTATTCTTTATTATGTGACACCCAGTCCACAAACATCGCTAATAATCTCTTTTGAAGTGTTGTTTTAAGAAGTAAAAAGTGAGACAAAGGTGAGAGTAGTTCCTCATGTGTCATACTTACGTAAACCCATGTTGTGAGGACTGGTGGGTGAAGCTGCTGCAGATGAACGATAAACAAAAGACTAGCGTGTCTATCAACCGCTTTTTTGAGCTACATTTTAAGAAATAATAATGCACTTTTGACTTACGTAAAATCAATAATCTGATTGTTTTGAACACATGACATTCCAAGTTTTGATAGCTCACAACTTTTAGCTTGTAGTGTGCTGGATCTTCGCTGCTGTCTTTGCACTTGGAGGATCGTAAGATGTCCGTGGTCTGTGCTTTTAGTTGCGCATTTAAAATTTGTTCAAGACTCAAAAATCCTGTAGTGTGTGCTGGGCTTTAATTTCTGCTGTGTTGTTATGGTTTAATAAATGTAATAAAAACGTAACTGAAAAAATATATATAGAGTCAGTTTTGTTTTTTTGTTTTTTTTCTTTTGTAGAGCATGTTCTTGACTGATGCTTTCAAGTCATAAAGAGTTCTGTTTCATGTCAGTAGACTCAGTAATAACCATATACAGTCCATGGTAATGACTGAAACATAAACTGTACATGTTTTAAAGCCATGAAATATGTGCATCTCATCAGCGCTCGATCATCTGTGACTCAATGTTTAACTAGTTGCTTCTATTTGGAGCTTCTCTTTGCAGAGCTCGGGTTGGTTGTTTTGGGCTTTTTTTTTCTTTTTTTTTTCTCGTTGTTCTCTGAAAAATTGGCATCCTGGTGTAAGTGTGCGATTGGCTGTGGTTGAAGTGAGTGATGGTGCAGACAATAGTAATAATTCATTTGATTTATAAACACATTTTTGGGCACTCACATTGCATTACTCATTTACTTCACACCTGGTGATGATAAACTACTAGACTGTCGAACGCGTGGCTGCCAATCGGCATCATCGGCCCCTCGGATCAATCATTCAGCCACTGGCACCCCACTGTGGCACCTGGTATTCAGCGATCTCCCGTCCAAGTCCTAACCAGGCCCAACTCTGCTTAGTTTCCAAGATCTGATGAGACTGGCCGTAGACTGGCAATAGTTTCAGCCCTAGAGCAGCAGTGGCTTCAGTCCTAGTTTAGCATCAGTGTAGAGAGTGAATGAATAATGATTTGAGAACCTCGTAACCTTTTATCATTCCATGTTGTTATTATATTAATCTATACTGTATCTATTGGTAAAAGACAATTCTCCATAAATATACAAAAGTGTACTACAAAACAACAAATTGACAAACCTGATGAGATGTGCAGTAGTTTCATTAGCGGGATGCACACTGATGGGGATGAGGTGACTTAGCATGGAGAGCAAATGGAGGGGAGACATGGAGCATCAAAAGCGAAAGTGAAACTTATAAAACATGTCAATAAATTTTATATTTTCGGTGAATATAGCAATTAGCAGCAAAACATTAAAAGGTAACATGTAGATCTAAATATGTGTTATCAATTAATACCCCATAGAAGTGTAATAAGAAATCTTAAATAGTAATACATAAAATACATTGGTGCGTATTAAAGCTAAAATCAGCTTCACCAGGACCTACACATGACCTGCCTCTATCCACATGTCTTTGCTAGAGAACAAATGGTTCAACTAAAGAAAATAAAACACTTCTGTCAGACTATAATCAGTATGTGTCATTACTGCGATCATGTAAATCAGTTAAATAGTTTAAAGGTTTTGATTGTATTAGTACAGGCATCATCGTACATTGTGAGAGGTTACTCGTGTTATGTTTGTGAACAGATATTTTAAATGGCTAATTACCCCATGCAAGCGGAACAGAGCGGGTACAATACAAAGCTTGTTGTTTTCAGATCAGTAATTTATTTGGTGATTAAATGCACCGTCTTTCTGTCGTTGACGTGCATCCGTCTATTAACGTCACCTTTTGATGTTGGCATTATCAGCTTAAAGGGCTTATTTAGGCAACTTTATAAGCTGTTGTTTCCTCATCAAAAACATACCAGGAGTTGAGTTTTATTCCATTCACACTTTTAACACACAAACATTGCAATTTTAAGCTGTATTCCTCTCGCAAACACTCCACCTTCTGATGTCATGTTCAAAGGTACTACTGAAAAAGCTCCACTGTGTTTTTAAACTCCATACACCTTTACTAGAATCAGTGATGAGGATTGATGAGTTCAGTCCTGGAATTGCCTTGTCTCTGCTGAACGAGAGGTAAAAGGTGACTGTTAACTTGAAAACTACCGCTTCATGACAAGGTTGAACAGAGCATTATGAGCTTTGGAGTTGTAGAAAGATAAATACATTTTATTATTATTAAGTCAATTTTCTGCAATATGGGACCTTTGAATAACCTTTTTTTTAATAGTTTGTGGTCTAAGGCAACAAATTCTATAAAATCTGTACATAGTTTCTACAGAGCAAAGGAACGGAGACATATGGAAAGAGGTCACGCAGGGTCTTCTTGGTGGAGTCTTCGGGGCAGGGTCATGTGGGTGGAGGTTTGCAGCCGAATCGTTTTGCAAGTAGAACATACAAACTCCACTGAAAAAGCTTTTGCACAGTTTGCTGTACAGTTGGTTGTGAGGTGAGTAGTTTAAAGCAGGCACATTATGCAAAATCAACTTTTCAGAGCTTTTAACCGTGTTGTAGTTGTTTTACCTTCTCATTTACTTTCTCAAAGTTATATTTGTGCACGTCTGAGCAACCTTTAATCGCATATTTTTTAGACGCCATGTTGCTGATCATCTCCTGTTTTCACCACCACCGGCACACGCCCACTGCTCTGTACTTCGTTCTCCAATTTTATTTTCTTAATCGGTCATATACACATAGTATTATTTTTCTACAAATGAAACAAAGTCCATGGCTTGTTAGCATGACGTGCAGCTATCCTTAGGCAGTGTGGACAGCTACACGGCTCGAGGTTTACAGCAACGTCAACTCCCATTAGATATTGTAGTTTTCTAACACAGAAGTCAGCGGATTTGTTTGTTTTACGTGAATATTGTGATTTAAAATGTGCAAATTATAACGTAATGATCCACAGGTTGTCATAGATTATAAGTATATAGCAGACACAAGCACAATACATCTTCTATAATTTTTTCAGTACAAAATAGTATGAAGGAATAATATTGCTTCTTTCACGTTTCCTTGCTTCAGGGATTTGATAGTTTAAAATGGAGAAGACAAAAAGCTGTTTAGAGATATAAATGTTGTGTTATTATTAGCGCTAATGTACTCCCAGCCGGGATCACAGGTGCCGGTTGTTGTGACGTTTCCATGGCGACACATATGGTCAGAGCTCAGCAGTGCAGAAAGGTCAAGGCGGATATTAAAAGACCTGGTCGACCCTCGCCACGTCACTGTGCAGAAAACAACCAGTGTCCACAATTCAATTCCAACATTCAGTCTATTATAGCACATATGAGGCCTGCTCAGAAACACCGATGTTAGAACAAGGAGCTGCACAATGGGATGGACTTTGTGTGTGGAGTTTGCATGTTCTACCTATTTTGTAACTCTGGTCCATATTAATTTCTCATAGTAAAGTAGTTTGAGTTTCATTGCTCACGCATATTTAGATCATCATGTTACTTTTTATTGTTTTGAAATGCTATATTTGCTGAAAATAATGTATATTTTCATTTTAAGTCTCAGTTTTGTTTCTTTGACAAAGGTCCTGCTCTCATTGCTAAGTCACTGCCCCTTCAGAGTGCTATCAAGTTGTAGTAAATGAAGTTGTAGTCTATTGTTTTGGTTTGTTTTCATGCTTTTTTTCTATGTGGCAGCTCGAGCTCTATTTTCATTGGTTGTTTGCTTCAGCTGTCAGTGAATATACGCGCTTCACTCACGTCACTCGCCCTCTGACCTCACACGTTTGCCCCTCTGCTGTCGTTCCTCTTCCCCTTCGTCTCCAGGTAATAGAGAAAACCCAGTCTTCTATGTAACTTGAACTTACATTGTGGCAATAATTGGTGTTGCCGCACATTCAAGGTGTCGCGGTGCTCCTATGCGATTCAAGCTGTTTGTAGCGGTGCTGGTGGATGGTGGTGTATAGGCTGTGATTTCCTGCTGCATGGCCAAAACGTAGCCTACTGTAAATATTCGCTTTTAGCCAGTGTATAAACCAATTTTTACTCATCAGGTCCCGCAGAGAGAGACAACAGGGAGCCGTTAACACAGTTTTAAGCAAACTTATTTAATGAACATATTCTGCCATGTGACTTAAACCTTGCCTCTGTACTTGAACTCTGAACTTCTGTGTCTCTGATTAAGGTCCTGAGCCTATAATCTGGTGGCGTTGTTTGGCTATTTTTATTAAACTTTGTTACGGCTAACCACACTTTTACATGTATAATAATGGAAAATTGTTGTTGTACGTGAGCGGAAGTGACGTAGGCTTGTGTGCTAAGCATCTACTGTATATATAAATAGACATAGCTAACCTTCTAGCTGCTGTGTTCCAAATAGGATCCATCGATTTTGGCTCCATTTTACTTTACATAGAAACTGCTGCTGTCAGGATCGTCATTTTGGTCTTAAAATGATCGTATTAACCCGTTCTAAGTGATCCTTGTATTTTTATTTCGCTATTGTGTCCGTAAATCAAGATAGGGACATTAAAAACAGACAAATCAGGAGCTTTTCTTTTGCCAAAGTCGCTCCCACTAGAGACAACAGCCTCACTCCGGATTGGATCTTTGGTTGCTATGATACTCCTGGTCTAAATTCCAAATTCGTCCCTATAACTGCTAAACTCGACAAGCTCTGTTTGACTGAAGCCAAATGCTGTGGGTGAGGTCACTCTACCTTAGTCCACTTCTTTATTCAGTCTGTTGGGTTGAGTTTTAAACATAAGGAGGGTACACAGTGGGCGTATTTTGACCTCAGTAGCTGCTTATGCAATATATCTGTACTGGTTCAAAGCAAATTTTGTTCAAATACATGGAAATAATAAGACAAAAACTAAATTAAAATGATTATACAGATTTTACACTGTGCCTAAATGAAATAAAACACAACTACGGGTATGTTTTGACAAGGAAACCACATTAAAACATGAGGAAAAGCTCCAAATGGGAACTTTAAACCAAAATAACTAGGCTGGATTAGATTTCCAATTTTCTACAGGCATCGTCCTTTGAGAGTGAACACCACTTCAATATTTTAGAGTATGGCATTAAGGAATTCCATATGAAGTACTTTTATGTTATACGTAAAGGAAATATATACGCACATTAGCTATGTAGGAGTCACTATCCTTTAAGACAGAGCTCAGGGAACAGGGGCTTGATCATTAGAAGATAGCTGAAGCTGAGCAGTAACAGATCTGCTGCCAGCTCTCACTTTGGGGAAAAAAGAAAGATATGAATTTCAAAATGACATAAAATATAAAAGATCATCTAGGACTTCACGTTTTCTTCGGGACACAGTGATGGCACTTGAATATTCTGAAAAAAAGACTGATTGGCTCATTCATTTTTCATTAGATCAAAACGCTGCATTCCTAGCATAATTTTGTACACGATTACGTAATTCCGCTATGAATATTTGAATCATTTTGGTATGCTGTTAAAAAGCTGTGAGGCATTTTTGGTGTTGGAGAGCTTCGGAATACATCTGACTTGTAGAAGAGCAGTGTGAGGAGCTTCTGGCAAAAAAAGCAGGCAGTAACATAAAACATGTAGACACAGTAGGCTAATCCTCCAGATAGGTGATCCAACATTAAAAAGGAGATGAGATATTCGATGCTAATGCTATCAATAAGTCGCTCTCAAGTAATTTTTTTCTTTTTTTTGAAGTCTATCTACTGTTTCCTCCCCTATTTTCCCCCATAAATCTATGAAACCAACAATCCTGCACTACAATTTTCCAGAAATATACACAAGCATGATACAAAAGAATACACTACAACTTCACAAACCTGATGCAATGTGTAGTAATCAAGTCAATTAGCAAAATGCAGGGCTGACTGTGTTCTGATAGCGCTTTGAAAGGGGAGTGACTAAATCTTACAGTGTCAAAAACAGAACTGAAAATAATGAATACATTGTTTTCGAAGAGAAGGTGAAGAGAAGTGTAATGTTTCCTTTACATAATAACTGTAACTATGCCGTATGTCAGGGTCCCAGTCTGTGAGTTTTCTGTGCTGTCTTTCCCCCTCCCCTCTGTGTTTGTGCTGGAGCTGGGCGGAGATTCTGGCACCACCCACTACACACCTGCAGCCCATCAGCAATCAAGCCTCCACCTCTGGAGTACAAAGCGACTGAGGATTTCTGCACATGCTGCCAGATTGTCAGTGTATCCTCCATGGTACAGTTCTGTTTGGCTCTGCCTGTTTTTTGGTTATGTTCCAAGTACTCAGTTGTTTTTTCTCGTTTTTCGCCAGATCCTGTTTCTTGGACCCACCTTGGCGCTCTGCCTTTGACCCAGCTTTCTCTTGTTTGTACTGTTAAACCTTTTATTCTGAGTCTGTATCTTTGATCCCCTAGATGTTACGACACTGTATGATTTTTTTGTTTTAATTAATTGTAACAGACATTTGAATATTAAGTGCCAGCGTATTACTAAGCAACATAGAACTGTCTTTTTTGTAATTAAGAGAAAGTATTAAGTTTAAACAAGACTTTTTTTTTTTTTTTTGTTAAAACGTGTTGAGCTGTCTGTTCTGCATAGGACTGGGTGTATGGGCACCGTGGGGTACGTGTGCCCAACACACCTGAACACAGAGCACCAAGGAGCAAACGTGACAAACGCATAACCTCAGGGTGTTTGAGGAGAAGGGACATGGATTAACTGAACATCCGCTGGAGTCTGGACAAAGCTACAGGTCCTTTTCAGTGCAGTGGCCTCTTGTGCTCACAGCCTTCCCAACAGATGCCATGTCTGAACAAACATCTACATGAGGTTGAAGGCACTTGCGGACTTGGCAAAAACAAGAGACTTGGTGGCAATATGGGACATCTTGAGATCAGAGTGTCCAGGCACAGAAGCATGTGCCAGACAGAAAAACATGTGGATGGTTACTGTACACAGATCATTTATGAGCTGTGCCATCATTCACTGGGTAAGGTGCACGCTAACAGGCCACAGCAGCCTAGAGCCTGTAGAGGTGTAAGTGTTTGGTGACCCACAGACAGACACGCTCTAGGTGCAGGCAGGCCCAGAGCTTATTACAGAAGGCCTATGCCTACGAGTCGGTGGAGGAGTGCCATACAGTCTATCCTGTCATTAAACATAAGCAAATACGATAAGTGCTTGGCTCTTCCCCTGCTCATTGCTACAGATTAATTACAGACCTCAGACCTGCTTAAAGTGACTGGCCCCTAATATGTCCACATTAAAACAAGAAACTGATGTTGTTCAAACATGAAACTTTTCATGTTAAAATTAGTTATAACCTGTAATGATTACGTTTTAATGCAAAAAGAAATCTCATTTTAACTTGATACTTTCTTGGCAGCATTGTTTTGGTCAGAGTCAAAGGTGAAGTGCCCAAACGAAGCAAAACAAAGAAGCTCGGCAAAGCTGACAGATGCACAAATGCTGCTATTGAATCTGAGCAGAAATACTAAGATTAAAGTTATGGTACACTTTATTGTCCCTGTAGGAACATTTTGCAGTGGGTTTGTGCATTTGTGGGTGGGAAAGAAGTCTGTGATTTTCTCTCAACTGGATTTACCAAAAGTTTGATTTCTTGGTTTGCTCTGCAGTTGTGACGCATCGCCCAATCAGTTTCAAGTATTTGTCTGAACCACTCAAAAGTGCTCTGGGCTAATCCCAAACATTTTAGCGTGCTTTTTCAAAATCCTGTTTTTGACAGCTGCAGGTTTATTGATTAAAGCTAAAATAAAAACAGGTTATGCACCTGTTGATTTTTGTTTGATTTATTTTAATTAAAACCTCAAAATTTTAAAACTATAAGGTTTTTGTCCAGGCTAATACAAGTGGAGTGCACTCTTTGGACCATACTTGTGTAAGGACTTTTTCATTTACTCTAACATTGTGCCAAACATTTTTTGCTGAGTAAAACAACATTTTATGGGCTATATCCAAATTACTGTGCAGTTCTGGGGGAAACGCTAATGTATAAATGGCCAATACTGTAATACCTTCGCATTATAAATGTAATGAGGACAGTAACGAAACAACTTACCAATAATGCAATCAAAATCATGAGCCAATAATGAAATGGCATTTTTAATTATCCATTTATAAGTTGTGTAAATCTCATGGCTTGTACATCCATAATGACTGAGGCACACTATATGGCTGTATGTGCTATTCCAATATATATATATATATACAATAGGCTCTCGTCTTACTCAGCTCTCAGAAGACATACTGTGATTCTGTCTGCTATATAGTTATAATCTTTGACACCAGTGGATCATAATTTGGAATATCATATTATTTTTAAATTGCTGTATTGATCTAAAGTGACTTGGGTTACTAACCGCCAGGCTTAGTTCCACCTGCCCCTTTATGGTACGTCACTGTGAACATCATCACAATTTTCAGAGCAATGTTGATTTTGCATAATATGTTTTTAAATGTATCATTTGCAAGTTTATTTTATTTATTTTTATTTTTATTTTATTTTTTTAGCAGTAGATGTACATATTCAGTGTACTTAAAAGAAGGAAACTGTAATATTTTTATTGGTGTGTTTATGCATATGTTTTCTTTTAATTATTTTCAATTGCAATGCTCATCTACAGCTTTGTGCCAAAAGATTATTGCTGAGGAAAACATATTTTTATGTCCAAATTAATATACTGTGCAGTTTTGTGGGAACCTTTAATGTATAACTAGCCAATACTGTAATACTTGCATTTTAAATATAATGAGGCCAATGATCAAACAACCTCTGAGGTGTACCTAAAGTGTGACGAGTACAAGGTAAACAGGACTGGTGACAGTACAGCCCCCTGTGGAGCACCGATGATGCATATGATAGTCTCTAGAGATGTAGCCCCTAATCAAACGTACTGAGGTCTCCCACTGAGATAATCAGTAATCCAGGTAACTAGATTAGAATCCACTGCCATCTGTCAGTTTGTTTTTCGACAGCAGATGTTGGATGGTGCGAAGGCAAGGCAAGTTTATTTGTTTTACACAATGTGAAGACAAAGTAATTCAAAGTAAAATGAACATTAAAAGTGAAGTTTGCATAAAACTGAAACACTGATTCCCCATGTTTAGTCCTGACTCTGGGCACCAGCAGGAGGCCAGTCCCTGAAGTCCTCAGAGTGTGAGATGTTTCATGTGGCACTAACATGTCAGAGATGTTCTTTGGTGTCAGGCCATGGAGAGACTTGTACACAAACAGAGTTGCTTTAAAGTTGATTCTTTGAGCTACAGGAGCCAGTGCAGAGACCTGAGCACAGGACTTATGCATTTGTACTCCCTGGCTCTAGTCAGAACTTGAGTAGCAGCATCTGGATGTATTGCAGCTATATTAACGCTCGTTTGGAGAGGCCAGTGAGAAGCTGTTACAGGAGTCTAACCTACTGGAGACAAATGCATGGATAAGTCTATCCCAGTGTGGTTTATACCTTTAATTTGTGCAATGTTTCTTAGATGGCAAAAAGTTGCAGATGTTATTGATTTGATGTGGCTGTTAAAGTTCAAGTCTGAGTGCATTATTACCCCTAGATTTCTATCTTGATTTGAAGGTCTTAGAGAGAGAGACTGGAGGTGACTGCTGACACTTTCAGTTGTTTTGCATCCACACACTGATCTGTTGGATGCAGTGGCAGAGTGAATCCACTGGTCCATATTCACCTGCTGCCAGTGGGACATAGACCTGAGTGTCATCTGCATAGTTGTGGCAGGACATATTATTGGTATGTATTAATTAAATGCACAGAAGAATTCAAAAAGGTAATTCTCACAGCACAACGACCTTGGTCCAGACAAGAGGACAAGAGGTGGAGGAGAAAAACCCTTCAGGAACAAAAATCACCAGGAATTAAACCAAAGACTTTCTTGCTATGAGGCAAAATTCCAAACAACTGTGCAAATGTGTTGATTAAGCCACTCAATACCTTTATTTCTGTAGCCAGAAGAGTGTTTGGCTTCTCTAAAGCCAGGTGTCCACTCCAGGATTTTGGCCGTCTGTAATGAAAGATTAATGATCGTGGGGAAAATCTTGAGCTGTAGCTATAAATCATGGGTTACAGGTCTCAGAGTGAGACCGGGACAAAGATCAAACTTGCAACCAAAGACGAGCTTGATATCTAGTCCATCTGATAGTTTGGATTCTTGGTCGCAGAGTCAGCCCTCCTCTCACTGCTTTGTGGCCAACACTAAACGTAAGCGCTCCTCAGTAACAGCAGATCTCCACTGTGAATGAGACCATCTTTCCCTTTTTTCATTTCATTTACTCACTTTTACAAATGCTGAAACACTGCTAACATGTAGCGAGACGTTTCCACACATAGCCTAGAGCCTGATATTCGCTCCAACAGACTTAGGTCTTTTCCATGTGCACCATCACAGTGTGCCTGCTTGTTATCTTATGCACGATTATGAAAGTAATACTAGGCCTATATTACCCCGGGCTCAGACTGTGCGCGGTGCAGCTCCAATCCGGTGGCCGCAAGTATTCTGTATAATTACAAGTAGCAGGAGGAGCTCAGACCGCACGCCATGCAGCCTGGTGGTGCTGTGGCGCAAAAAATTAGTTCTGTTGGGAGTCTGTTTTTGCCAGTTGTCTTGCGTGTGCAGATTCAAAGGCAGTGACCGCAGAGCTCCTTTCAAACCGTAACAACACTGTCCCGACACTGGAGCCGCAGTTGGACGAGGTGGAGTCTGAGCGAGGTGTTACGCTCATCTGTTTCTTGACCCCTGGTTGAGCGAGATCTCGGCGGGTGCGGCACTGCAGTCACACGCTGCTCTTGCCAAGTTTGCAAGTGGCACCGAGGCATAGGTCAAATGCAGAGGACACATTTTCCCAGGAGTAACGTAAACCTTTAAATTTAGCAAATGAGATTATTGATTTTTTTAAAACAAAAAGCTTATTATTGGACAAAGGTTGCAAGTGGTGCTTTATAGGCCGACAACACCACATTCATCATTATATTCAGTCCAAACCATGATGCATATTCTTGTCCTTAAAGAGGGGGTAATAGGCTAGGCTGAGTTATTTAATTTTGATTTTTAATACTCAGTCCTTTCTCCCTCTGCTCCCCGCACCAAGTCACTCCTTCAGAGCACATTTCACTTATCTTTATTTATACAGAGCGAGCCCAATGAGGTCACCAGACTCTCCTTTTCATGAGTGCTCTGTTAAAATACCGAATACAAACAAAAACAAATAACTACATAGGTCCATTTAAAACACTAAAATCACAACGCAATCACTGTACCCTCTTTCCAGTTTTCCTTTTTGAAATCCAATGACTGCGTGGAGGCATGTCTCGCCCCTGGTCCTAACTGTGCCAGGCCTTGAAAGGTAGGTCCACACCTTACCGCCCACGTCCCTATACGTCCCTATGGAAACAAGGCTACTGACTTACAGAAGGTGTAGGCTTGGACTGCAGACTGCAAGGAGGGTTTGTATAGGGCCCGGAAGAGATCAAAAGATTACTCAAACATGCATGGATAACATCTAGAACCACTTTAGTCATGTTTTTGATGAAAAAATGAACAAAATGAACAAAACAACAACAACATAACTTTCCCCATATCATGCCTACTAGAAAAGGCACTAAAATGTGTTGGTTTAAATAATTTCAGTTATTTATCTTCAGCTCATTTGGCAGCTTGTTGTTAGTTTTTTAAATTATACATTGTTATATTCAATTTTCCACAATAATCACAAAACAACACCTTCTCCCATTAACATTTTTGCTGCTTTTTAAAATAAACCATTGATATACACAGCATTTTGGTTTTACATAACTTCTATTCAGATCAGTAAATTACAAATACCCATGTTACTGTAATTAAGTAGACTTTGAGTAGATTTTAGAAGTCTGTACTTGTACTTTACTTTACGGAGATGTTACATTAGAGTCTATTTTTAGTTTATTTTTTAAGTCTATTTTTTATTATTATTATTATTTTAAGCTATTTATCTATTATCTTGTGTTATTGCATGTACCATTTTCCTTCTGTTCTTTAACTGTGCGGTGCAATATTGGAATTTCCCCACTGCGGGACTAATAAAGGCATATCTTATTTTATCTTATCTTACTCTGTCATTGTAGCCATGTATTTGTGATTAGTTATATATTAAATCATGAAAATACTGACTACAGAACAAGTCTTCATCCCAGTCACTGTGTCTGCTCATTTCAATACTGACAAAGATAGCAACAATGCATTGCCTGGTCTGATTGGCCAGAGATCAGAGGATATGCAAATTGTGATTTTTTTAAAATGGCAAAATTCTGTTTTACACTTTTTGGATTAATAGTATTTTCCAGGCTTACTTTTTGCTTTCACTTTACACAGTTTTGACAGCAGTAGACCTACTTTTTGAGCACATTAGTAGCCATGTAACTGTACTTTTACTTGAGTACACATGTGACAACTGCTTCTGTCTCACAATTTCAAACGCTTGTCAAATCTTTTCAAACATTTGTCCTTAACTTCCGCCTGTGCCATATCCGCCGCAGTGGACTTTTACGCGCGTAAACACAACAACGCCAATCGAAAAGAACCCAGAGCTAAGCAGTGTTTGAGCGACACCTGACTACACAAAAAGCCCCCGAAACAAGCGCTCCTGCCGCTGACATCACACCCTTCCGCCGCTCCTCTCTCCCCTTCGTCTCCGCTCCGTTCCGCTCGGGAGTGCGTGGCTGGGTGTCCCGGTGTTATTTAAAGCCCGCGATCCTCCGCCTCCTCCTCCTTTTCCTCCTCCTCCGCCGCTCCCCTCCCTCCTCCTTCTCCTCCTCCTCCTCTCTCTCTCCCCCTCTCTCTCTTTCCTCCTCTCCTCTGCTCGCTGCATCTGTCTACCTCGCGTGTGTGCCTTGCGTTCGTGTGCGCGTAAAAGAGGTGGCGAGTGCGCAGAGCTAGATTGAACCAGAGCGGCCAGACCGGAGCAGAGCAGAGCGGAGCGGAGCGTACGGAGCGGTGGGACGCGACACACCGAGGGATACGCGCAGGGGGGTTTTCGGAGCATCTTTTCGGGGGGACATTGGAAGGATACGACGGGATACGGGGGAGGGCAGCTATGAAATTCATCCAGGCGTTTTGTTTGTTGCTTATGTTCCCGGCTTTGAGCACCAACACCCGGTAAGTCGCTTCTCCTCTTTCTCTTTCCCGTCCTCCTGCTTGTGCGTACTGGTCTAGAATGTAAATTTGAAAAAGGGGAAAAGGGGGGAAAAGGGGGAACAGTTCAATACCGAGCCTTAATTATAGTTGACAGCGAGTGAGCAGATCCAAGCGACTTATCAGAGAGAGAATGGGGAGCTCATGTGTTGAACTCTGTGAGGGAGGAACACTCGTCCTTTTGTGGCCGCGTCTCAGCGTTCGTGACATTGGCTTTGGGGACTTTTTTCTGTGCGTCTTGTCTGCGCGGATTCGCCGGGATGCTGGTTGGTTTGTTGTTGGTTTGCCACGGCACTAAGTTGAAGTTAAAGGACAGGCGCGTTGCAGTGGAAGAAAAACAAGAGGTCAGTTTTTTGGAAAGAGAGAAGGAGAGAGAGAGAGACAGAGAGACAGAGACGTGCCCAAAAGGTTGGAGAGGAAGACGCACAAGCTGAGGTTTTGATGATTAATTAAGCCATTGATAAAATCGTCTCGCGCGCTGCTCACAGTACAGTGCAAATGAGCAAAGACTCGGAGCTTGGGGTTATACCTTTGAGACATGCACACGCAGAGAGCATGCATGAAACAAGTCTTCTCTCTGTCTATCTATCTGTTTCTCCTCTGCCTTTCTTTCATTAAACTACGGTGGTGCAATGCAATCGGCGTGTCACTTCTCGGACTTACAACAAGGAGGAGATGTCGAGAAACAAGTCAAGGTTATTGGCAGCATCATATTTTTATGGCAGCGCTCGTTGCGTCTGCTGCTCGGGTTCTGCTGCCTTGGAACAGTTTTGCAACACGATAAAATACGGGAATTTAAGAGACGTGTGAGTCATAAAACCAAATATGATCTACTTATATAGTTGTGTGTAGAGCTGCAGCGATGATGTTGGCACTGGACTAGTCGGGGGTTTGTTTTCCATCAGTGGACTAGTCAAACCTTTTTTTCCGGTGTGCATTTTCTACATTTTTAACCAAACACGGGGTGAAATAGTGACCGAAAGCTTTTAGACTAATAATATTTACAAATAAAAAGTAAAATGGATAAAAAAAGCAGAAATTGTTCTTTCTTTTTTGACATTTTATTTCAATAATGCCACTGTTTTTGTTATAAAAAGGTGTATTTGTATGTGTTTTAGAGTCCGTATAATCCAGATGACAATTGTGATGATCAAAATACAAACGCAATTAGTCCCGATTAATCGATTAATTGCCGTAGTTGTGTTGTGTTTATGGATTCTCAAGTCAAATTAACAACGGAACTACGCTGGGATTGCATTACTGACAATTGTGCTGACATCTCAATGGATTTCTTAGTGATGAGCGATCATGGCAAAAGTAACATGTTTTTTTGGATATGTATACAATGATTAGAAGATATTTTTGCTGTCTGGACTATAAGACTGTAGTTGCTTTGTTGTTTAGTCGATTAAGCAGTTGAAGGTGTCGCTCAAACTTTGTACAACAGCAGAAAGGAGTGAGTTTGCTGACGATTAGGGCGTGAATCATGAGTTTACTTAGCCTTTTACATATAAATACATAGGTTCCTTGTACTTCTCTGTGTAAATTGTTGTTGAGTTTTTGTCACGCCCCCTTTTTAGTCAATTAATCGATTGCCAGGACATCGCTTTAGTCGGTCAAGAACTTCTTAAGTTGGCCGTAGTCCGACTGTCTTCCAGAAATGTCCAAAAATGTGACGTTAAAGTCTTCTTTAAGGGTTATCAAAATTAGCATCGAAGGTTTAAAATGTGTATATTGTTTGAGTTGGTTTCTATAATTAATTAAACAAACTTGTCATTTCACGCTATAGGGACATAATAACTCCTCTTCTCATCAGTATTTCTGCAAAAACCTGTGTATGTGTGTGTAAATGTGTTGCTCAAAAAGAGAAATGAGACACTAATTCTGCTTTTTTTTAATCAACTCTTTTTGCAGCTTTTTGGGTGGATTCTAAAATTAGACATTGACACTCTTGGCAATCTGATTCTCCAAAATTTTCTGCTAACAATAATCAGTTTGGTATGCAACATTCAGTATTCTAAGGCAGCGTCGGGGTATTTTACAGTTGTTTAAGTCGTAAAAGCAGATATGAAAATGATATGTTCTTAGTAGTATGATAATTTTAATGTTACGACACTAAAATTTCAAACTATCTTGATACTAACGGTCAAGGATCGCCAGCCTGCAGGGGTCGGTGAGCAGAGGCTTTCGTGACAGGGCTGGGGCGCGGCCAACACGGGTCACCCCTCTCCTATCTCGCATCTCATGTTTGTAGAGAACCTGGTGCTAAATCACTTGCAGACGACCTGATTGATACTAAGGAACACACTCGATACTCGATACAGATTTCGATACCACAATGATAATTTCTAAAATGCTGCTTTTTAGACAATAGAATAATTTAATAATTACTTCATTTTCAAATTTAATTAATAAAAAATATATATCATAATTTTAATTTCCTACACAAAACAATAGTATCATGTGATCATCCTAAAACTGTTCAGCTAGGTCTTTTTTTAAGTATTGATCGTATATATAGTCTAGTTTTAGTATCAATTAGTGTCAGATTTTTGATACTTTTGACAATCCTAGTTCTTAATTTACATTTATCCAACATAGACAAATTGACAATTCGCAAACATTTTCTGTAACTACCCCGTTTTAAATTATTTAAAAAATATAGCTTCAATTTCCCAAAAATATGCATCTTGGGTGGCGTTCAAAATGAGAGCACGCTGTAAAAAACACATTTCCCCCCATTTTCCGCGTTTGGATTGGTTTCTGAAATGAGATATTGATGATGATATATCACTTAACTTTAAACTTCGCGAGCAATAATATATCTTATAGCTAAAATGTGTTCAGTTGAAACATAACCAGACAGGCTATTACAGAACGAAACATGATTTTTCAATTTCACAATTTCATAAAGTCACAACCTGCATTAAGGTACAGGGTGGACATGTTCCCTAAGCTTTATTTAACCTTAAAGTTATATAGTGGCAGCTTTGTCGTAATGGGTTCAGCGTCTGCTCCTAAAGGGTTGCTGGTTTAATCCCGACTAGGGGAAAATAAAGAAGCTTTACACTGTATTTAAGAATTAACTACAGTCGTATTCGTCTTTTAAGAGTTCAAACTTCACTGTGATTGGCTGAATCCACTCGTCAATCACCCAAGAGTTTGAAGAAATCTGACCAATAGGAAGAGTTGGCTGGTTTTGTCTGAGTTTTACAGCTGCAGTAAAGACGCACTATGTAACTTTTATGATGGAGAGGCCATATTATTGCTTTGCTTGTAATGATCTACAATACGGCGTTAAACTTAACTATCATTTACTCAACATTGTATACAAGTGTTTTTATTGCTCAACAACACCTTGAAAAACATGCGTACTTACAGTGCGCGTGGTCACCGCTCCAATGATGTGATCTGTAACTTGGTTTAGTGGTGTGACCTGCTTGTTTCCGTGGAGATAGACATTTAATCCGCTTATTCTCCACCAGAAAAAGTTAGTCTTTAAACACTGAGTAACCCTGAGTTATAATTTGACTATTCCATTAACGCACAAACATTTTATCATTACGTTGCTTTGCTCCTACTTCCGTTGATCTTGCTCGTTTTTACCGGAAGGGCATCTGATGTAAAAACTACCACTCCATTGTCCATTCACTCTCCAAGCTTTGAGCGCAAGGTATTCCCGTCGCCGTTTTATCCGCTATTACGCACCAATCGTCTTTCCCTCATTCACAGAAACGTTCGCGCAATTTGGTTTAAATTTGGACCTGTTGTGTTGTTGTGTCCTTGGGCAAGACACTTCACTTCACATTTCCATTCCTCAGTTAGTAACGAGACTCATCGCTGTTTCAAAGTGCTGTAATAAGACTCTCGTAAACACATCGAAACTCTGTCACTAAGCACTAAACCGAAGAGCCGTTTGTGCGTTTTATTGATTTGCAGTGAAAGCTTTAGGGGTTCCCCGTAAGTGATTGGCGGTAGCGGGGATATTGGGGCCTCAGTGGTGCTTGGACAGGAGGCTGCTGGGAATATCGGGTGCCACAGTGGGGTGCTCTGTGGGAAAAACGGTTGTGTCATTAGGGAAGACACCCACATTGCCAAGGATGAATATGGTGAGTGCGTGAGTGTTGGTCAGAGGTTAGAGTTTAAAGCTGTTCTGTTTGCGCACAAGTCTCTCAAAGTACATCTGCGACATGTTAGTGCCATGTGAACCATCTCGCACTCTGAGGACTTCAGGGACCGGCCTCCTGCTGGTGCCCAGAGTCAGGACTAAACATGGGGAGTCAGCGTTTCAGTTTTATGCAGCAACTTTGAACAATCTTCCTAAAGATGTAAGACTGGCCTCTACTTTGACAATGTTTAAACACAGACACAAAACGGTTCTGTTCAGCTGTGACTATGACTGAAAGGTTTTTTTCTGCACTTTTCCTTCTTACTGTTAATTTTAGGATGATTATTTGTGATTATTTATTTGTTCATATTGTGATTTTAATGCCTTTCTTATTCTGTTAACCTCTTTGCATACGAATTGTGCTGTACAAATAAACTTGCCTTGCCGAGTACGGAGAAAAAAGCACTAAATAGGCCTAATGCGTTGTTATTATTATTATTTCATTTGATCTGATACCAGGTAATAGAGACAGTGTAGTGATATTGATCTGATACCAAAGCGTTTGATATGAAATGCGAGAAAACTCTACTCTACTACAGAGACATTTACCTTATGGGCTATGGATGTTTCTTTGCTTCTCATCTGCTGGAGCTGAGTAAAAGAGCAAAAGAAAAGAAAAAATAGTTCTATATGTGAAACGCTGTGCACTCGAGTCGAGCAATCTGTCGACAGTGTCTTATTTAACCAAAATTTGGATTGGACGACTGATCATTTTGTTCGGATTATAAGGGTTTATATAGGACACCAGCACAAAGGAGACGTTAGCCAATGAGTGAGCTCGTGGCATATTTGGTATTTTTTGGTAGTTAAATGTAAAAAGCAGATTCATGATTCACAAATATATAGTTTCTTAGTACTTTTTTAGAAATACGTAATAGTTTTGAGAGCTTTTGCCCGAGCTTTTGCCATACAACCTTTTTAATCAACCAAAAGTCGCACTTTTTTCATAGTTTGTCCAAGGGTGCGACTTATACTCAGATGCGACTTATATGTGAAATCATTAAAATACATAACTTCACATCTTTGTTATTGTCAGGCTTGTTTTTTCTGCTTTAGTTATCTGATTAACTGTTAATATCTTATGTTAACATACCAGACACGTATTCAGCCGTATTCTATGCTTCAAGTAGCTGAATAAATATACCAGTAAATGTGTTATGTTAGCGTGCTGTGCTGCTATTTAGCCTGTTGTTCTCTATTTTATTATTATTACAACTTGTCTTTAAAATTAAAAAGTCTGTTCTTGGTCTCAGATTTTGTAAAATAAATTCCCCCAAAAATGCGACTTATAGTCCAGTGCGACTTATATATGTTTTTTCTTCATTATTATGCATTTTTTGGCTAGTCTGGAAAATATGATCTTTACAAATATGAAAACTAAAATAATCAGGTAACTCTTTTTTTTTTATATATGTACACGAGAAATACTCAAAAACTCCTTGTGACATATGTTACGCAGCAGATATTTAGAGTAACTATTGTATTTTGAACACTAAGTACAATGCGCTTTAAAATAACAATTTAAAAATTCTGCATTTTCTCTTTCACTTTGGTTTTGATAAAGAAAAACTGTCCAAAAACTGACATACTAATGCAGCAAAGACAATCGCAAAGAAACCAATTACTCACATCAGACACTGTTTACAAGACATTTTGATAATCTCCAGAAATGAGATAATTATTAAATGTTGGTGTGCATGTAAACGTAGCCATTATTATGAATAGCAAGCAAAAGAAAATCAATACTATTCATTATTTGGTTTTGCAAAAAAGGAGCGTTTACTTTGTTGTCATGGAGACGCTGTAGCTTTGACTATAATTTCAATCTAAAATGTCTACCTTGAACTTTCTCAATGACATGTGTTTTTATGGTTCTAAAATACACTGAAGACATTTACGGTAAATCTCACCTGTAACTTGTCCCTAAGGAGATAGACGAGTTCAATACCATACTGTGGAACATTGCAGACCACACGGTGACGTTACCATGGAGACACCCAGGTTCTATATTAGGTGAAATTGACTCTTGTGAGTTTTAAGCTATTTTAAAATGTTGTTACCTCATCAAAACATATCTGGAGTTGTGTTTTGTTTCATTCACATGTTTGAGTGACCCTTTGTTATTAAGTCTGTCCAAAACTTAAACTGCTGTTCCACCCTGTGATGTCATGAAGTGGTAGTTTTCAAGTTAACAGCTACCTTTTACCTTTAGTTCAGTAGAGATGTGCAATTCTAGGGCTGAAATCATCCAAATGATTCTAGTGAAGGTGTATGAAGTATACAAAAAACACAGTGGAGCACTTCCTGTATTACCACATGACATCACAAGGTGGAACAGAGTGTTTTCAGTTTGAGAGAAGATCTAAGAGCCTAAATCTAGAGCCTAAATATGCAAGGTTTGTGTGTTAAACATGTGTGAATGAAACAAAACACAACTCTAGGTATGTTTTTGATAAGGAAACATTATATCAAACATCATAAAATAGCATAAAATGGACCCTTTAAAATTAGCAGTTCTTTTTGTTCACCTGCTTTACACGTTTCGGCTACTTCCTGAAGCCTTAATCACGTGTCTTGTGGGTTGCTTTGCTTGGTTTTGCCAGATATTAGAGGAAGTTTACGCCCCCTATTGTCTGACGCTGTCTCCAGGACTACATCCCACGCTCCCTCATCACGATTGTGAAACACTCCTGTCTGACAAAAAGAACAGCGAATTCTAAATTTAAAACTGAAGACGGAAGACGGAACAAACCTTTACCAAAGATGGATGTCAATATTTTTACATAACTGTTTCAGGCAAGATTTTTGTTTTTTGCTTATTTTTGTCTTATGTTGTTGGACCGAGACACATTTTTATACTTTTTACACTCATCTTTTCAGCTCAAACAAAAAGCTAACTTTGTATTGACACCTGAACCCCATGGCGATAATGAACCTTTTTTAGCAGCCGCGCATTACTAAAAGAACACCACCTTATTCCTGCATATTTTTCCACCGATACCACACGACCGCCCCCGAACGTCCGTGTCCTCAGCAGGATTTTCAGCGCGCCGTTTTTGCAGCTTTATTTATAAATAGGCTTTAGAAGGTGATCTTTTAGGCGCTAATTAGGAAGTATTACGTTGTGCTTTGGCAGGTCAGCGCAGCACCAGAATGTCTTCAGGGAAAATGTCACGCAAGTAATTACAGCATGCACAATCACAGGCCTATTAGATCCACTGTTTACAAAGGCAAGGTGCTCCCAGCGAAAGGTGAAGTGGGCAGGGATATGAAAGAGGAAACAAATGGGACACAAAATGGTGGACCAAAAAAAAAAAAGTTTCCTTCTCTAACAATGGCACTTTAGATAATGAGGGCAAAGATGGCAAATTGTGCAGTAAAACTTTATTTGAGATGTACCTACCATCTTAACCTACCATCTTAAAGGGCATGTATGGCACTATTTTCTGATTTGTGTTGTAATGTTTCCTCATCAAAAACGTACCTGGAGTTGTGTTTTGTTTCATTCATACATGTTTAATGCACAAATACTGTATATTCAGGCTGGTATTTTCTCAAACTGAAAACTTTCTGTTCCTCCTTGTGATGTCATTGAGTGGTTATACAGGAAGTACTCTACTGTGTTTTTAAACGCTATACACCTTCACTAGAATAATATGAATGATTTCAGTCCAGGTATTCCCAATGTTTACTGAACTAAAGGTAAAAAGTAGCTGTTAAATTGAAAACTACCACTACATGACATCACAGGGTAGAACAGAGCGTTTTGAGCTTTGGAGATGTAGACATACTGGAAAACTGCTGTGAAGGATTAAAGCGCTATTCCACATAATCTGTCTGCAGTTGGCATGGACCTATGGAAGCCCTGCGGGGACATGCATTAACTTAACAGTAGGTGCTAGTTTTTGGTTTTTTTTTCATAATTTCATCCACAATTCTGTATAACACGCTGAATGCATTGAACACATTAAAGAGGAGACGCAGTTGAGATTAGAATCGCCTATAGATGCTTATTGGACGAAGCGCACATTTTGCTGCTGGGACCAAATTAATATGCAAAAGAACGTTTTGGTCAAAATGCTCAAAAAAGGAAAAAGGGGAATTGTAGATGAAGTTGTTTAGTGGGCATTGTTTAATTTATCAAAACGACAAGAGCAAAAATATTGTGAAAATTTGCCACGTTGCTCAAGCCTACACACTTGCTAATTCACAAAGTTAAAATAGCCTAATAATTACACTGTTTTGAAGGCAGTTGTGGTGTAATAAAAAGGCACACTTTACATGTGACACTTTGGCCCTAACCCACAAAAGCCCAGCTCCAGTCAAATGAAGCTCATTGAGGCAAAGCAAGTTTATTTGTGTAGCACAGTTCGTACACAAAGTAATTCAAAGTGCTTTACTGAATAAGAAAGACATTACAATCACAATACAAACAAATCAAAACATAAATAATCATCATAAAATGAACATTAAAAGAGAAGACGAATGCAGAGTGCAGAATAAAATCCTTTCAGTCACATGCACAGCTAAACAGAACCGTTTTGAGCCTGGGTATAAACATGGTCAAAGTAGAGGCCTGTCTCACTTCGTCAGGAAGACTGTTTCAGGTTTTAGCTGCGTAAAACTGAAACACTGATTCCCCATGTTTAGTCCTGACTCTGGGCACCAGCAGGAGGCCGGTCCCTGAAGTCCACAAATTGTGAGGCTTGCGGTTACAGGAACAAATTTGGAGCCGAGTGCCATATTTGGAATTCTGACCGCTATGAGCATCATAGCAACACCAGAGCCAACCACGTCACGTACTGATGTAGGGTTTGAATAGGGCCAGAGAGAGATCACTATATGACTCAAACACGTATGGAGGACATCTAAAACCTCTTCAGTCATGTTATACCATGGTAGAATGCTCAAAAAAGTAGATTTTTCATAATACGCCCTCTTTAATTGACTTGATCTCAGTTACCATATGCTGAGATTGACCTTTTGTGGAATTTGTTGGAGCAATCGTCTGAATCGTGCAAAATCCACTCCAGGTTTCAACAAAAACCTTTGTAATTTGTTTTTAAATCAATATTATTAGGCACTAACTGGACTATATATAACTTTCCTTTATCTCCTCCTCTTTTTTTTTTTTTTTTTACTAAACACTATTTATCATAAAGTCAGTATTTTTATTTACCAGTTACAACGATTTCAAAACAGATAAGGATCTTTTAAAAAGCATCAAAGCCTGGAAAATTAGGTCTGAACATTAGAGAAAATTAGATTTTTCTGACAAGCATTGTGATTGTGATAAGATTTGCAATTTGTGTTTTAATAATGAGATTCCATTCAAAGTTTAAATGTGCCAGAAGAATTGAGAAAAAGACTTGAATATGAACTGAAAAAATAAAGAATCATAAGAATAAAAAAGAATCACACTTCAGAACAAGTTTATACTGATCTAAACTAAAGGATTATCCATTTTTCTCTTCTTTTTTTTTTGCAGAATAACAGGATATTTTATTTGTACAGAAAAGTGCAGCCTCTGCCATTGAAATTTTGATTTGGCTGCAATTAACCTGCAAAGCCCTATTGCAAATTACTCTTTGCATAGCAGTGATAGCAGTAATTTCAAAAGCTAAATGCAACAAAAATACGATTCCACCCCTTGATCACATCCACAAAACTTATTTTCATTGATCATTGAGGAAAACTCATCTATTTCTGCAAATGAACACTTCTAATTAATTGTCAAAGCTTTTATTTTGAATCTCTCCAAATCACATTATTCCTCATCTGTTTGAAGTCACAAATTCCCTTGTTCAACTCGCTTTTTCCCTCTGCAGAAATGCCTTGTTTACCAAGTAATAAGTCTACCATTCCAAAGGTCATAGTCGGCGCATCTCGTCTGTGGTCGTTTATCGCTGTGCAGACGGGGCTTTTCTGGGTTTAGAAAGGGTTAACCACTCCACCGTGCACCCGCTGCATCTCGCCGACATACGGTCAGCTATCATGTGACCTCCGGGACAGAGGCCGTGAAGAATGCGTCCTCTCCCGTGGCACCCGGATGCGGAGGGGAGACGCATGGGTGCTCAGGCTTGAGTGGAGACGAGGAGAGCGTTTAGAGTCGCCGACAGCCCATATTAATATCTGTGTTTATTTCTGTCCACGCGAAGCGCACTGATTAACACTTTGTCTCTGTGCGGTTGGTCACTCAAGGTCCCACAGAAAAGAGGCATTGTACCCGGCTCTGAATCACCACACTCAGCTGTTTGTTGTTGATTGGATGAGGGAAGCTTGGTGCGTACAGGGCTGCACAATACACACTGGTACATTTACACAGTTACATTAGACGGAGTAACTTTCAAGGCGAAATTGTAATCAGATTGTATATAAGAGTAAATTTGATGCAATTAGGACCTAATGTAAGGCAAAAAACAAACATGAACCATCTCACACTCTGAGGACTTCAGGGACCGGCCTCCTGCTGGTGCCCAGAGTCAGGACTAAACATGGGGAATCAGTGTTTCAGTTTTATGCAGCTAAAACCTGGAACAGTCTTCCTGAAGATGTGAGACAGGCCTCTACTTTGACAATGTTTAAATCCTGCTCAAAACTGTTCTATTGAGCTGTGCATATGACTGAACCGTTTTTATTCTGCACCCTTCTCTTTTATTGTTAATTATATTTTGATTATTTATGATTATTTTGATTTGTTGTATTGTGATTTTAATGTTGTTCTTATTATGTAAAGCACTTTGAATTACTTTGTGTATAAATTGTGCTATATAAATAATCTTGCCTTGCCAATTGCTGCTTATATCTGCTCGTAGTAGTTTTTGAGCTAAAAACAAAGCCGGCTAATGCTTCACTTCCTACGCTGATTTATGGAGGAAATATGAGGATAGATAAGATTTCTAAAAGGCAAGGAACTTCATGGAGTCTGGTGAAGTTGACTGGAAATTGGATATTTGTTTTTGCCCATGTTTCCTTGTGGAACAGCGCTCAAAGCCCCGTAGTCAAGCCCAGTGGAGCGCATGTCTTCCCGGGCCTAGGCTCCAGGTACTGCGCAGAGGCAAAGACGCAAACAGGTGAGGGGGAGGCTGCAAGATATTTCGCGTTTCCTGGACTCAGTCAGCTGGCAGATGTCGCTGCTGCTCGTCGTGGCCAGTGGGACTTTGAGTAATGTGGACACTGCACATCATCGTCACATTGGGATTTGTGTGGATATTTTTTCAAATGAAAACATTCATGAGTTTATGCAAGCAACATTTGGAGCTGTGCAATACTGCTCCTGTCCGACCAGAGAGTAGCATACGCTCCAAGCAAGCACGTATGGCAGAAGGAGCTCATGGGGCTTTGGGGACAAAAATGTGACAGACACTTTTATCCAGCATCAGCACCAAACAGACTGCGTAGCCTTAAGTGGACCGGGCAGGTGAGGAGGGTGCTACCATATGATCAGTTTAGCCGCAAACAACTCAACAATGGAGCTTATGCCACAATGAAATCATCTCTAAACAAGGACCAAACTCAGACATAACCAGGTCTAACCCAACAACCCTCTTACAGCTGAACCTCTGCGCAGCACCCGGTCCTCGAGTCCAGAACGTGATGGGCACTTGCCGTGGGGCTTTGAGGAAAACATGAGCAAAAATCAAATAAATTAATTTTGGTTTACAATGAAATTAAATGACTCGTTTTTCATTTTCCAATTTTGGTTTTAAAACCAAAACAAACCAATTTTCTATTTTGTTTTGAGATTAGGAAACAGGAAACGATTTTCGGCCATTTTCGGATATTGGATTTCCTATTTCAAAACGACAATCAAATGGCCATGACGTACCCAGCGTGCTAGCCTTGACTTACTCAGTACTTGTAAAACCAGGACTTAGTCCCCTCTCTGTGTTAAACAGTAGGACTTTTTTATTAAAAATACAGTATTTCACACCTGAAGGCTGGTACTGCTATTGTTGATGCCCGTCTAGTTTTACATGTTGGAAAGGGATTGTGGATGAATTCAACCAAATAAGATGTTAGCCTTCTCTTGTTGCCTTAGACATCATCTCTTGCTGTGGTTGAAGGAAACAAAAAAGGTAGAACAAAAGTAAGCAGTAGTACTATACAAATTTTAGGTATCTGTACATTTTTAGGTACCTGTATTTAGGTACATTTTGTGGAATACAAAGTAAAAAGTAATTTTCTTTATGTCTGAGTTATTTTTTTACAGTTAACATCCCAACTTTGAACAAACAAAACACACAAATAGACAAAAACAGCTAGAAAATTCAGAAATGTATTCAATCACTTACAATCACTTCACTAAAATCACATGTACTTTTACTTTAGTAGTGAAATTGGGTACTTCATCCCCCACCGGTCTCTTCTATCTCGATGTGATGCTAGCATGCTGGACCATTTGACTAAAGTGCCCTCCGTCTATCAGCAGAAGTAAATCATGAGATGCCAATAGCTCATAAACTATTAAAGGGCCATTCATGTGAACCCTCAGTGCTTTGGTAATGACTGTTGGTTTTATTGGAAGCCTCACCGTCCATCTCTGCGCAAAGGGCTCCATTTACTAGTGTACGTAGTTTGACTATTAATGATAAGATAAGAGATTGCTTGACAGTACTATACTCTGTGAACATAATATAGTCACCATATTAAAAGGAACTGTATATAGCCTGTACGTTTACTGAAAAATGTACTATAATCACGACTGAACCTGGGTTGCAACTGCCTAAACCTGCAGATAGAGGGCGCAAACACTGATGACGGCATTTTTGTTTTTAAATAAAATATCACATTTTCTTTTAAGTATGTCACGATGCTCTTATTTTAAGTTTTCACTGACCTCTTATCTACAAGTGACGGAGAACATTATGCAGTGTGATTCAATGAGACTAAAATGAATACCTAGTAACTTTGAAGACTGTTAACAAGCGCACTCCAAGGTCGAGTTGTCGTGATACTAAAAATCTATTTTGATGCCACGGAATATGCTTCAAACCTGTAATGAATTTGATACCACATAAACACTTTGTATACAATAGAAGGCATTTTTCAACACCAAATTGTCAAAGTTTCTGTATTAATAACAAGTGGTCTCATATTACTTCTGATATAGATCCACGTTATTCTAAATCTGTTTAGGAAGGCTCCAGTTTTGTCCTTTTAATGTTATTTTTTTCTTCAGTATTGATACTTAATGTTCAAATAACTTTCCAGTTTTGTTACTAGGTCTGTCACGATTAAAGTATTTTGAAGTTTGATATATTACTGATGAGAAACGGTAATATTTAAAGTAATTATGGCCATTGACATAATAACCCAAGAGCAGATTTAACTCACAAAACTATTCTAAATCTACAATATTGTTTAAAAAATAATAAATAAACAGCAGAAACACTTCAGTAGCATCAGTATTTTGTTTGCATCTGTAATGAGCCACATAAGTTATTCATTCAAACTTCTGTGTCTTTCTTATTCTGTAAAGCACTTTGAATTACCTTGTGTACGAATTGTGCTATACAAATAAACTTGCCTTGCCTTGCCTTGCCTTGCCTATGTCTCAAATCTTGGCATAACCAAAAAATATCAAAACATTTCCCAGTAGTGCAAATAAAATGTACACTTGATAAATTTTGACCCCCTAAAATAAACTATATAGTACTATGCTGATAAGTACTATACTGATAAGTGATAGCAATTATTGTGACAGGCCTATTTGTTATCATCTCAATATTCATTAGCATCTGTGTGTTGATTAATTTGACAGCGCTAATAGGCTAGCTGTTAGCTTTAAAGTTAGAAAGCACGGTTCAAGGTTAATAAGTCAGAAGTTCCACATCTAAAAGAATACAAGCAGGACTCTTTGGGTTACCACTATACGAGCTACTGTAGCACTTTTAAAAGACCAAAAAGGTTAGCTTAGCACTAGATACGACCTTTTCAAAGAAACACATAATACACCTTTAAGGACACTTATTATGCTGTTTTGTTTTGTTTTTTTTCTTTTTGAGCTTGTTCCCATGTTATAAAATTGTTCCTCCATCAAAAACATGCCTGGAGTTGTATTTAGTTTCATTCACGTTTGTTTTATTAATCACGGTTACAAGGTTGTTTTCTCTGTACTTCACAAAAACAAAATTTCCCAGATTTATGACATCATAGGTAGAGATCCTGAGGTCTCCTGCGCTATGATCATTTCTGCTGTCAAGTTGTGTTCATTACAACTGTATGGTTATATTAGCATGTTGGGAGAAAGCTAGTGTTTGTTTTTCTCACCATGTTAATTCCTCCACTTCTGTCATGAACACTGATGAAGGGACCAAAGATACAGACTCGGGAAACAGTTCAACAGAGTTTATTTGCAGATACATGAATGTGAATGAACGGAGCAGAGCAAACAGTTGGGAGCGGTGTAGTAGGCAGTAGTCTTGAAGCAGGTCGTGGGGTCGCAGGGTCAAGGTCTGGGTGTTCGTACCGGTCGTGGAGAGCTGGGTCGGAGATGGAGGTGCAGAGTGGTTACAGGGAGGGGGATTGCGGTGGATACACGAACAAATAAACCAGAGCGGAACAAAAGGAAAAAAAACGGAAGATGACAAGAGAATACTGGAAGGTGACAAGATAATCTGGCCCTGAGTATCGGATCCTCAGTCCTTTTGTACTCACAGGTGAAGGCTTGATTGCTTGATCAGAAGCAGATTTGCGGCAATGTGGTACTAGAGTCTCCACCCAGCTCCAGGCTCAAACACAGAATTGAGGGGGAAAAACAGCACAGGACACACAGAAAATTCCAAATCCTTACAACTTCCATTCCAGTCTTGATGAAAGAACACGCAGTATTAACGCAAGATGTGGAGTAGTAGAAGTGATATAGAATGTAATTTAACTGTTACCAGACTACACATAATACACCAAAACAGTGTATCCCCAGAGCAATGGTCCTCCTACCCCTCTCTATCCTTAAGCAAGACACTCCACCCACCCGTGTGAAGGCCAACGGTGCAAATTGGCCACTTCAACCACCTAGGGCAACTGTTTCTTTAATATTAGGCTAGTTTACAACCATCAAGTGTAGCGCTTTGAGAGGCTTCCACAAGCTTCTAAAGAACAGTACAAGTGTAAGGAATTCTTATTATGATTATCACTCACTCTCGCTACGGTTACCCCACACTGCCACTGCTTAGTCCCCTCCGACGTCCTACCATTTCCTGCTCCATTGACAGTCCTGTGCAGACCTGGGCGCACACACACACACTCACACACACATGCGCAGACGGAGATGTGAGCCGTGATAAGGCAGGAGAATGCGCCGCCGCAGACAGGAGCTTACTCAGATTCTCCTGTTGTCTTTTGATCTGAGGCCAGCCGGGTTTCTGCTGAGGCTGCTCTCACGGCTCACTGTTCTCCACATGAAGGAGCGCCCAAGATGGGAACGTACGGAGATTCTTTTCCCAAGTCATTCACCGTGGTCAAGGGCATGCATTCAATTTATGTCAATTTGTGTCAATTTGTGGAGAGTAGTGAGTGGCAGGAGAACTTGGATAATAGATTTGGAAGGAAGCATTGGGTACATTTACATAGACAGTCAAAATCAGATAAATAGCAATCAGAGTAACTCCAGGAAAACACGTATTGATTTTTGCATGTAAACATTCCCAGCTATGGCCAGCTCATATTTAGATCACCATGTTTTGAAAATGCTATATATGCCAAGTTGCTCAGTTTTGTATCATGTTTTTGTATATTTATGGAGAATTGTCATGTGGGAGCGTGGATTGACATAGGCTTGTGGGCTGAGAATTGCACAGAATCTTACAGCTAACCATCAAAAAGGGTTTCCAATAGTGGCTCAGTGGGAGAAATCGCTAAAATACTGAGAAACATGTATGGAGGACATCTAAAACCTCTTCAGGCATGTTTTTGACGAGAGAACAATGTTATAACATGGTTGAAAGCTCAGAAAATCAATTCCGCTAAATACCCCCTTTAAGGACACAAATACAGTCATATCATATTTCTCACTAATATACCACATAAAATGAACAGTTCCTCTTTGGTGCAGCTCCTCTTTGTTGTAATAAAAGCTTTGCATGATGAATCGTCCATTCATTTTTATTTTATTATTTATTTGACCTTTTAAACCAGGATTCACAACCACAATTTGTAAGAAGAAAACCACACACCTAAAGGCCCCGTGGGATTCGAGAACAAAACCCGTGACCTTGCTGTATTATTATTATCAGTCGCTAATTTGTTTTTGTAGTAGCGCAGATATGACAGTATAAGTTGTGGTAACCGTAACAGCAGGAGTAGTAAGCACCACACTTGTTAAGCTGTGTAGTGAGGGCAATTTGCATTTCAGTGGACAGTGTGTTGACTTTAAAAACACAGAGGAGCTTCCAGATTCAAGATACATCAATGACAAATTAGCTCAATGACAAACTATGCAGAACTATCCAAATGTACAAACGAAATGAAACATGCTGTTTTTCTGAGGATATGTATAGCATTTAAAGTCCACCACCTACTTGTCTCCACGGAGCTGTTAATGCTTTGCTTGGAATGTTCCACAGTCCGGCTTTGAACTTATCTATTTTGCTTTATTCAGGTATTATACTGCAAAAATGTCTTTAAAATATTCATTTGTACTGTGAGCAGGCTTGCCTCTCCACAGACCTGACTAGTAACTTGATGTACCAAAAAGGTTACATTATGCACATTTAAAAGTACATTTTTGCATAATATATATCAAAACATAACATAAATGTGAAAACACTAGGGTGGTAAGTCTTTTGTTGTTTAGTCAATGAATTGGTCGATGACACAAATTATTTCATTTAGAGGTTAACCCTGTAGCGTCGGATGGTATCGCCGCCGATAAGACTCACAGTTGCGGACTTTCCATTACCGTAACTCCGCAACCAATTGTGCTCTCATGTAAAATCAAATGGCGTCTCAAAGCAGAGGCATGGGGCTTTTTAAATATGTTACTTTCATTACGGTAATGTGCTCACGTTGTCCCTCGAAGACGACCAATCAGAACGCAGGTGCCACCGGGATTCTTCCAGTCTGCTACTTGATGGAAAATGGAAATATGTGAAATCGAGGTAGTTGTGTGAAAAAGGCAAAAGTACCTGCCGATACTTCCTTTAACGTGATTTTTATGGCTAAAAAAAAGAATACAAGTCTAGGCAAACTATTATGGTCTATAATGTGCTCAGTCCTTAAAGGATTAAGGATTTATATGGGACCACAGCAAATAGAGGACTGTCTGGTATGAGTTAGCTGATGATTTGGGAGTTATCTACTATTTTACATATAAATGCTGTTTCCTTGTAGTCTTGTGAGCACAGTTTGGGTCAGATACATGGCCAGATCATAATGTTTTTGCCACACATCTCTTTAGTCGACCAGGATTTCTTTTGTATTTTGCAGGATCAGTACACATACTTTTAACACTTATGTATCTTTAATCTGCAAATGTTTCACCTTTTCATGTTACAATTGATCGTTTCATATGTCGACTGAGTGAGTATATATAAGGTGTTCTCAATTGACTTACCCGGTAAAATATTCAATGAATGAATGAATGAATGAATAAAATAGTGGACTACAGCACTAAAAATGCCTATGTAACACCCACTGGTCAAAGAGTTTCGAAATAAAATGGCGAACAGCTGATATGGCCACAGCTGTCCCGGGGCAATCTGCCAAAATGTGTGTAACACTATTGGCACATCCGTACGAGGCTCAGACACTATCCAGGACAACAGAGGCAGGAGCCGTAGCAGCTAGCATTACATTTCCTATGACTTTTATTGAAGTCTTAATTCTGCTCTCCGCTCTCTTTATTTTGAAGATAAGACGTCTTTTCTTGAATACTAATTTCCTGCTTGTCTAATGGGAATAGACATACGGGAACTCCAGCCTCATCTCGGAATCTTTTGATGTAATTATTCCAAGAGCGTCTCGTGAAGGCGCTCAGAGGAGGCAGGGAAGTGGCAAGGCATCTGGAGTGTCGGCCGCCGGTGTACTGTATGTGTGTGTGTGTGTGTGTGTGTGTGTGTTTACCTAGTCATGTCGGGACTCACAGCTGTTGAGACTGACACTACAGGGACGTGTTTTCCTCATGGGAACGAGCCCCTATGAGGTTTGCCACATCAACCACATGTTTTTGAGGTTAGATGAGGTTCAGTTTGGTTAAGGTTAGTGTAGAAGAAGTAGATGAATTATGCATATTATAAATTATTCTAATAGGAAGTAGTAATGGTCATGGATTAAAGTTTTAAAAGGTGCCTCTCTAGTTATCAAAACACCTTAACTGTTGAGTGACCATTGGTGCCAGTTGGAAGCCACTTTTAGTTAAATACATCTTCCCCGTACACAATCATACTGACACATTCACATAGGCAAGGTAGGTGATGTGTATTGCTCAAAGACACAACATTTCTGTTATAGGGCTGAGTCCAAAATGCTAACATCAAATCTAGAACCAGATCTAATATCTGCAAGAACATAGAAATGAAAGGCGTACATTGGAACATTCTCCATGGCAATAAAAAAAATGTAATGCCACACTGTAGAGAGCATCTCCTTGGAGACAAGACAAGACAAGCAGGTCCCACCACCAAGTTACAAGTCAAATCCGCAAAAAGACAAGCCCAGTCACAGTATGAATATATGTTTTACAAGGTATTACAATGCAACAAATTCATCCATAGTAAAATTCATGCTTTTATTATAACCTGTGTTTTGGCTGAAATGTTATGCAGTGGAGCTTTAAGCAAGTGATGGTTGCTTAAAGGTCCACTGCAGAGTTGCTTTAGTTAATATGAACAGTGAAATGAAAGAGTCTGATTAAGGTGTATGGATTACTTGCACAGGCACAAAGGAAACATTAACGTTAGCCCGCTCACAGCAAGGACTCATGGTTTTCTACATTTTTCAGTAAACACAACCAAACTGAGAAAAACATGCGTTTATTTTTATCTATTTTTTGTTAAAAAGTGAGATACTGTGGTTTTAAGGTTAAACGTAGAGCATATAGTACAGTACATCACTCCGCGAATACCCCACAACACACCATCCCCGCTCCACACATGAACTCTCCTCGTGTTTGTGTGTCCCTGATTGGTTCCTGTCGCACCTGTCATCCCCTGGCCGCTGGTGGGTACTTGGTAACGGGGCGCTGGAAGAGCTGATCGTTGGCGACATCCTCATTTGACTGTTATGTCCATGCAGCGTGGAGAAATGAATGGTGACTCTGGCTGCCTGCTCCAGTGCTCTTTACCTGATTCCCTATCATCACATCAATAGTGCGTGAAAGCCTTTTATATGGAAAATGCAGCCACCCACCAACCCCCCAGAAACCCCCCCACCCCGTACAGAGCTGAGTGGTGCAGGACCGACTCTGGAAAATTGCTCTATTTTATACCTGCCTGTGAGATGGTATGGAATCACGGCGGAGGAGGATGTTACATGGTGCTTTTATCAATAATGTCGTAAGGGAGTAGCTGTAACAAAATAGTAGTCTTCATTGTTTTTTATCTTTTAAAGCTGGGATTTGGAATATTCAAATTTAAAAGTGGTATTGATTTGCTTTGAATGTTCCATAGCATGGCATTAACCTATCTTGCATTCATTTTGGCTGTTTTTATTGCACTGAAAAACAGAAAAACGCACGTCCTTATTGTGAGTGGGCTTGCATCTCCGCAAACCTGACTTCTGCTTGTTACCACAGAAATGTTGTTCGAGAGGCCGTGGTTGACAGGCGGCTTAAGCAACCTGGTAAAAAAAAGTTTTATATTTTGTGCTGAATGATACGATAATATTCCAAAGGTGATGCCTTCTCCAAAAGACACAATTATCGGCCAAACGTTGGACCGTCCCATATTTGGACATCATTTAGGTGACTTGCCACTCATAACTTGGCCTGATGGTGTCCCCTGCTTATCACTGTGGAGATGCCATAATGAGAAACATTTAAGGCAACTGAATAACATCTCCATGGAGACAAGCAAGACACACGCATCACCAGATAAGTTACACTGTTGGAAAAAAACAAAAAAACAAAAACAGTATCAGTTGAAAAAACAAATTGGACTTCAAAAAAAATACCAGAAGTATGCTTTTGACTTGCGAAATGTCTAATCTAATCAAAATCAACCAAATATTGTTGTCGTAACCTTGGGCAAGACACATCACCCTCCTCCGTCTATGGATTTGTTCTAAAAAGTGTCAGTGGAGGTAGAGAAATACTAGGCAAATGTGAATATTTAAACAAACATTATGCATTATTTGTATTGTTAGTGGTCTTTAAACATGCCCCTGAGAACCTTTGCTTTGGCATCTCCTGTTTTAGAATTTAAAATAATGCCTATCTAGAGAAAACTCACACCTTGTTCCTGCAGATGCGCTCCCTGTTCACCTTATTCCGACAGTTGCCGTGGGCACCGTCATCGTCATTCAGGTTGTATTACTTTGCATGGGGATGCCCATCTTGACAGCAAATAAATTCTATGGAGACTACAGAGCCGTTTTAAAGCCTCATAGAGAATCGGTGCAGTGTTGACTTGTTAGTGCACATGAACATTCAACATTTTAGAGAAATGAACCAACTTTATATCATGTTAGTGTCAAAACCTTTCTCAAAATGCTATTGGAGTGAATGGGATTACCAGTTAACCGTATGTGCCACCACAAAGAATGCGTGGTCACACACACACACACACGCACACACACACACAACACAACACAAACTTGTCACATATAATTGCAAATAGCTGTTATGTCTGCAAACCTTTGTCTTAGTATGTCCTGGTATGTCTTATCGCCACTTGTCACCACTGTATACGACAAGTTACTATGTTTGTCTGTTTTGCAATGAATAAAAAAATAAATAATAAATAAAAAAGAAAATGTGTGGTTTTGTAACATTTAGAGGCAAAAGTCGGTGGGGAGGAGCATGGTCAATACTGGAATCTGGTTTTAACACGGTATTCGCTTGCAGCAGAGGAAATTACCAAAATAAATAAAATAAAACTAGCTATTAAGCAACATGATCAGTAATACTAATGTAAGCACACAGTTGTAACGAACGGGGTTTGGTTTCACAAACGTCTGCCGATGATTTAGGGATTTCTCCTCTTGAGATCACAATCTGGGGAAATGTAAAACAGGGTGATATCAGGCTTGTAAGGCCACTGTAAATAGGATTGATGAAACAAACGTGAATGTAGTTTTCTTTGTTTTGCATTTGTCATTCACACTTCTTGCCTGTAAGATCATTCTTTTATCATTTTCAGCGACATGACTTTGCCTTCTAGTGGAGGTCGTGGTGACACACTTTGGGAAACGTAGCCAGAGAAGTTTTTAGATCGTGTGAAAAGTCAAGAGAAACTAGAAAGTAGATAAAAAAAAACATATTTGATTGAGCTAGTTACTGAATTTGCGTTAGTTATGTTAGCCTGACTACATTTTGTTTGTGAGATTTAAGTCATGTTGTAATATTGTCTGTGTAATCCCTCAGTCGCCCAGGTATGATTCATAGCAAATAAAAACTGTAGATGAAACTGTAAAAATATATATTAGTCTATCTACATCTCCAAAGCTCAAAATGTCATGTTCCACCTTGTGATGTCATGAACCAGTAGTTTTCAAGCTAGCAGCTACCTTTTACCTTTTGTTTAGTAGAGATTGGAAATTGCAAATGATTCTAGTGAATCATATGCAGTTTAAAAACCCAGTGGAGCACTTCTTGTATTGCCACATGACATCACAAAGTGGAACAGGAGAACCCAGCCTAAATATGCAGGATTTGTGTGTTTACCGTGTAAAAAATCAAGGGGGTCAAACACATTTTCCCCGAGAGCGATATCAGCAAAATGGTTGCTTTCAAAGGGCCAGATGTAATGTAAAATAAATGTAGCTTTTTTTTTTTTACTTGTTCATTAACTGTTTCTGTATTTATTACTTTTTCAAGTTGCAAATATTGCTTATGGATTTCCATTTATGTAAAAATATGGCTGTATAACTGAATATTTCCTGATAAACTGACATTTTAAGACAGTCGTACCTTTTAATTTACCTTGTTGCGGGCCACATATAATGGCGTGGAGGGCCACATTTGGCTCGTGGGCCTTGAGTTTGACATGTAGTGTAAATGAAACAATGAAACGCACTGGTTCTTGGCATGTTTTTGATGAGGAGACAACATTATAACACAGATAAGAAAATATAGCGTTTATCTCTGAAATGCGGAAAAAATATCCTCTCGAAAATCCTCTTAACATTCAGAACAAAATATAGAACTTCTTCTACCTGAATTTTGTCAAGGTTTGCCAAGGCGTGTGGTTAATTGGGTGCCCATTCAAGTTGAACACGATTTGCAAATACAGTTTTATAATGTTTATTTTCATGCAGAGACAGGCAAAAGGCTGTACCTGCCGTAATCACCAAAACAAATTAAATATTACACTAAGGCCAGTATCCTTGATGATTCTATTACTTACTGATCTGTTTACGCAGGTTTATTAGCAATTGGCATCTGGGTTAGATTTTGACTCAAAGTGTGAAATCACAATCCAATTTAGTGGTTTGTTTTTCCTGCGTAAAAAAGTAGCTGCGACTTCGATGTTATTTGAAAAGACCAATTAACAGTGCATTATTTTCCAACATCAACACCTGCTTGTTTCCATGGAGATGTTCTTAGTTTGCCTGCAATCTTCCACACAGTTGACACTACCGGGCAAGTTACAGGTCAGATCTGCGGAGAGGTGGCCCCAACCAAACTAAGAATGCATGTTTTTCAAGGTACTCGTCACCAACTAACACCCGTAAGCAACTACATGAAAGATAGTGATGAACAAACCCATCACATCTCCACGGAGACGGACACTCTACCGGTGTCGCGTCACATAGCTCACCTTTAAACGGCATAAATCAGCTAATCTGTTATTGTTACAGCTCAGTCGGTCAGTTCTTTGGAGAGAGATGTGGAAAACAAAGCCTCGTCTAATTTCAGTAACTGTTAGTTTTACCTTCCAGCGTTGCTACGGAAATGTTAACATCTAGGTATGATGGCTGATGAAAAGTAGGCTATAAAATGATGATACGTGTTTGGCTGTAATGAGGTCGTGTTGCCATGATTTCAAACTCTATTTTGAAACAAAAGAAAAGACTTGATAGCTTTTTTGGTCAATATTGTCATTTTCAACACAAAATATTAAGGTCTTACACAAGTTCTGATAAAACTCAAGATGAAACAGTCAAATTTCACCCATTATCTAGTTTCGATATTTGATTTCGTATCTGATTTTCAATACTTTTGAACCCTCTAATGGCGATATTCCATTGATTTTTACCACGACAAAAGAGTGTAATATTGCTCTTGCAGCCTGTCAGGTAAACAGGAGACCCCTTTCTTCAAATTGAGGTCACTATTTAATACCCTAATGCTTCTGTTGCGCCGGGGAGCGAGGAAAGACACATTTGAGCGTTATGCAAGCTGCAGAGTGGTGACGGTGTATTTTTTTGCAGATTTATTATTTTGTGTACCAACTGCTAAATATAGACAAGGACTTACTTGGTGTTTTTGCACTTGCCAGGTATATATATTGCTTTCTGCTGCATGGTTCTTTGGGAAACAAATGAGGTACACTGCCCGCTACAAATACTGTCTCTCTGATTCAAAACATATCTCTATTAAATAAATTCATAAATCAATTTTGCACTGATGCTGGAAAGTAGTTACGTAGAAACAGAGATCAACACATCAGTGCTGGTGATTGTAAATGGACAATGAAAATGCTGAGAAATCATCCAAGTTGTTTTTTGATGTTATGTGTCCTTGTTATCTCGGACTAAATTATCAGAGGTATAATACTCCCTACAATGGAAGCATACCCAGACTGGACTGCAGTAGACTAGAATGGACAATACTATCACAATGTCTGACGGTAAATAAACTTGTCTAAGCCTGATGTCTCCTCTGTTCTTTTATTATTAGGACTTGCGCGTTAGCATGCCAGCTTTTGTGAACTTTACAGTTACCGCAAAACTCTGCTCTGGCCTCTGAAAGTTGCGAAAAATGCTTATAAACTCCTTGCATAAGATAAGTGAGGAATAACTTTGGACCCCAGCACACAGTTTAAAAGGAACTAGCTCTGTTTTTCACATTTTTAAGATACAGCGCCTTTACATCAGTGCCATTTAATACCAACAAAAGTCCAGTTTATTCCTCCAAACCACAAGCGTTTTCTGACAACGGATTGGCTGTAGATCTCTCCATTAAATGCAGCTCTAAATGCCCAAAATGCAAGCTATGTCTCCTGCAAACCAATAAGAACATTTCCTCTCCGCTACCCATTTTTGTCAGTGGTACCGATCTGAATGGAGGGCACAGTGCATTTTAACTCCCCTGAGGATAACTGAAGCGCTAACTACATGAGCAGCCTGGAGGATGCTGCTGCCTGCTTGTACAGCCTGCGGCCTCATACTCCCTCGTTCTTGCATTCAGAGGGAAATGTGTACTGCTGATAAGCGGTAATACTGGACATGTTATTACACTACTCCCCCATAGATGGCACTGTGACCCCTCCGCTGCGCACACACAGGGCAGCGGGCTCATTTAAAGTGGATTTATGCATTATTGATTTATTAGGCTGTGATCAGAGGACTATTTGCTCAATTGGCTGCGTGTTGGTGCACTGCTGAAGGGGCACTATAGGGTTATATATGCATGTAGGCTACCGCGTATAATCTGCATACTGATATTTATTCACAACCCAAAAAAGAGCGACTACGGGAGAAGGAAAATAGGTTAAGAGTGTCAGTGGCAGAGTGGTTAGCCTTAAAGGGGCACTGTGTAAGTTTATAAGGCGAGGGTCCTGAAATCTTCTCTTCTCCATGGGAATATTTCTGTTTTGCCTGGAATGTTCAGCAAAATGGCATAGCATGTGCCAGATGACTCCACCAAACCATTTTTTTTTGTGCAATAAAAACTATAAATGAATAAATGATGAATATGAAGGAATATTCCAGACACAGTAATACCATTTTCATGAGACAAACAGGTGGCTGATCATCCACCAGATTTGCACAGTGCACTTTAAGCACATGTCTTAGCTCTTAATTAAGAGTTGTCATAATAAAACATTTTCCAACTTGATTTTGTTGCTTAGGAAAACATGTGATACTGTCCGCGCCTGCCACCATTTGATACAATTATTATTATTATTACTATTATTTATTTGTTATTTGTGATTAGAATGTAATTTTTAACACTACGTACTAATAGTTTTCTCAGTGTTACCATGTTGTCTTATCGCAGTTTCGATAAAGATCAAAATTATTCTAAAACTAATCAGGAAAGATCCCATATTTTTCAGTTTACTTGATACTTGCATAATTGAGTATCTAGTTTTGATATCCTGTTATAGATTTTTTTGATAACCCACGCAAACATTTTTAATCTAACCAACCAAAAACGGTGAAAATATCATCCGTCAATAAAAGGCAACCGGATTGGCTGACAGTCACAGAAATATGCTAATAGATGAGCTTGACGATTAAGAAACATAAAAAAACAACAACACAGAAAACGCACAGAAACCTGGAGTGCACAGACAGGATTGATTTCTGCAGTACAGAGTCCACTCAAGACAGAGGGACATAGGGTCTTACCCACCAAGCTCTCCGCTACATTAGTGACCTCCATTATCAGCGTAACTGGCCACTTTGCCCCTCTTATATGTCTCTCCACGGTTTCCTTAGAAGCAATCTGGTAACCAAGGGTAACAGGCTTTTTTAGCTGAAACCTCTGCAATATTGAACACTGTAGTGGGAAAAAGTGATTCATTTATGATCACTAATCACATCTTTCATCAAAATATAATGACAAGTAAAAGGCTAGTACAAGTTTAAACATCAAAAACATGATGCAACAATTCAATTCAATTCACATCCAGTGACATCACAAGGTGGAACAGAGCATTTTGAGATCTGAAGGAGACTCAAAAACCATATGTGAATGAAATAAAACAGATATATTCAACATATGTCCGCAGTGTACTATCTGAATCTAATTAGACAGCACTTTGTTGTCCGATAATCAGGAAGTGTACGCTATCATGCTAGTTGTTGTTCTTCCTTATTGGCCTCTGAGTTGTGAAAAGCGCTTATAAACTCATTGCGGTGAATAATTAAGATGCTCTGAATGCATAAGGTAAGTGAGGAATAACTTTAAACCCCTGAAACCCATTTAAAATTAACTAGTTCTATTTTTCAAGACAAAAAAAGCATAATATATCTTTAAGTGACATCTTCTGTTATGGATTTTCGAGTTACCGTTTTGGCTCCAGTGGTGTGCGGATGCCTTGGTTAGTTCACGCTCCGGTGGATGGCGTGCTCCGGGCTGACACATGCAGGGGGAGATGGAGTGAACGTGACAGGGAAGAGGGGTGATCAGGTGCTGGACTGTGCTCCCAGTGAGAGCCATGATTATCTCCATTATCATTAGCGGCCCACGTAGACCTCGACATCAGGAAGCATTGTGTTCCATACTTGATTTTCAATGGGGAAAATAGATTTAACCTTCATTTGACCTACTTTTAATCACAGATGTCCATTATGAAGTCCACTTGGTTTAGAACTGGTTTAGTCTTGATATAATCCAGCGGAATGGTTTAATCTAATCCATAATAGAATAAAGATTTAAGAACAGATAATGCAAAACTTGAAATTTTGACAGTGCTATATTGTTGTCCCCTCATCAAAAATACTGTATAATAATCCAAAATCGTCTGTACTGAGCATTCAAAAATTCTCTGTTCACATGTGGCCAGGATTGTTGCGTCATAGGTAAAAATCTATACCCAGTTTTTAAAGCCATAAACCATCACTGGACTCGTTCTGAGGTCAAATTATGTTCACAACAAACAAAAGGCTCTATTAGCATGGAATTAGAAATGGAAATGAAGTTTATGCAGGTTAAAATACTTATTCCAAGGTGAAAAAGCATGTTTAAAACTAAATTAAAGCCACAGAAATGCATGATATGTAGGTTTAGTCCTACTTTAGACTTGCCATGTTTAGTTCCGGTTTACTTCAGTACGTTTCTTAACACTGGCTTGAAGTGAATTAATCCTGATTTTGACCTGGTTTGGACCTGGTTTTGCTGTAATAGTCTAAATGTAGATCTGATTAAATCTTGGTTTACTTTATCCCTGCTTATTATTCACCTTCCATTCAAATGAAACATATTAGAGCAATGTTATCTGGACCTCTGAGACTGCCCCTTCATCAGGAGCAGATAAAATTATACAGTTGCTGACACGTGCACAGTGAGTAACCGTAATGTGGGTTTACGTATGAGCCATTTGTGACCTTATAGTGAGGAACATGTCTTTACGCTAAATGGAACTGACAACTGACCTTACTAATCACTATTCTGAGCACACACTTATATAACAAGCTTAATTACGTGTTAGATATAGGTCTGGGGAGTAGATGTCATTTTCTTTCACTCACCAACCAAAAGTGAATGAATAATGAGAGCACTGTATTATGCATTATATATTTAAAATTGTATCAAAAGGGTCCATGCTGCTCTAGGTTCTGATCTATGTTATAATGTTGTTTCCTCGTCAGAAACATACCTGGAGTTGTGTTTCGTTTCATTCACACATGTTTAACACACAAAGCTTGCGTAATTAGGTTGTGTTCTTCTCTGTTCCACCTTGTGATGTCATGTGGTAATACAGGAAGTGCACGTGTTGTGTTTTTAAACTGCATACACCTCCACTATAATCATTTGGAAGATTTCAGCCCCGGAATAGCCAATCTTTGCTGTAAGATAAAAGTAAAACTCCCACTTCATGACATCACAAGGTGGAACAGAGCATTTTGAGCTTTGGAGAGGTAAAGACGAACAATAAAGGGTTACTCAAACATGTGTGAAACAAAACACAATTCCATGTTTTTGATGAGGTAACAACATCATTCCAACATGGCAGAAGAAGGTGATATTGAGTACCTTTTATAACAGTTTTGATCTTTTAAATTAGTCCATACAAAAACCACTGTAGCTTCGGTGTAGTCCTTTTTTGTCCTAGTTTAGGCCCAAAATAGACCTGGGTTAGATCTGGTGGTATAGCTGCCCTAATTGTTTGGTTATAGACCACACACAGGCTGGAAAACTGTAAAGTATTGAATTAAAATTGGATACTAATCGATATAAAACTAGCATTGAAACTAGATATTCATTTGAGCAGGTGTCTATTGTAAAAAGTCACACTCACAGGACAGAAATGAGGCTTTCCTGAATAGTTTTAGAATGATATTGAGCTGTATAAGAACGGGTTTAAGACCACGTAGACATAGACGACTGAGGGATTACACGGATATAAGGCCGCATGGTAGTATTAAAGAAGGTACTGCGATTTAATGTTGAAAATTACATTCTATTGTCTAAATAAAGAGTGTTTTTTATCATCATCGTGGTATTAGAATCGGTATTGAGTATCAAGTTCATTCCTTTTTAGAATTGTGACGGAGGAGGGGTATTAAATTTAATTGCAATATTCACCGAAAATAATGTATTAACAACAACAAGTTGCTGTGTACAGTTTTGTATCACGGTTTTGTATATTTATGGAGAATCGTTGTGTGGGAGCATGGTGGGCTGAGCATTGTACAGACCATTACCGTTAACTGTAAAAAGGATTCGAATAGCACCCCAGGAGAGATCGCTAAATAACTAAAACATGCGTGGACGGGCATTTAAAACCTCTTCAGGCGTGTACTTGATGAGGAAACGACATTATAACACGGTAGAAGCCCTCACAAAAATCGATTTTGCAAAACACCTCCTCTTTAAATCTATAACCTACAGCCGCATCTCAGCCTCCAGAGTTATTGCTAGGTCTCTTATGTATTAATTCCTCAGAAGGACAGTTTCTCCTCTGGAACATCTTTTCATTACTTCCCATCTCGTGTTAGTCCCCTGAAGTAGCCGCGTCTCTTAATTCCCATTTACATGCAAACACCGCACACGCACGCACACACACATGCACGCACGCTGCATGCTCTGAGTGATCGACCAATCTCCCACACTCACTGTTTAATGCCACCGCAAAATATGGGCCTCTTTTAAATCCTATTACAGCTCATATTGATATTTGGGAGGCTGAATTAACCACTTTGTCTGCAGTGGTCATTTGCATAGAGTCGCCTTGATCTGAGCTGGCTTTAGTGAATGGAGTGCAAAAGGGAGAGATGGGTGGGGGGTGGGGCATGTGTCACCCTACAGATCAATGGGTGCTTAAGCAGAACACCCGGGCGCATCGACGTTAGCCTCCTGAGGTGTGAGCGCAGTGCTGGCTCAGGGATACAGCTGCAGTGGGGTGGAGTTGCATGCTGCGGAATGCTAGAGCTGTGCTGAAAGCAAATAGGGAATCGTGTAGCTATTATGACGAGTTATTTTAATAAATGTGTTACGCTAATAGTGGAGTAAACAGACATATTTGTGAGATATTTTGAATGGTTTATCAAAGGCGCTCTACCCTTTTCCCCATGTATTTAAGCAAAATTTGTCATGCCTCTGTACAGATATATAGAGTAAGCTCGTGAGGTCAAAATATGTCAGTTTGATTGCTTCATTGATTGTCTAAGTATCAGGTACTGTGTGATTAGCATGCCAGTTGTTGTTAGCTTTACAGTGATGTCTGTGCAAAAAAATAAAATGTCAACTGGACGAATAGTTGTAAGAGTGAAGATGTTTTGCTGCTCATCCAAGCCGCTTTTTCAGTTCTGGTCAGATTACTTATGGACACTGTCTTATATCTGTCTGAAGGGAGGGGCTAAATACACTGAAACTAACACATTTATTTTTTACAGTGATGGCAAACTCCACACTGGTCTCTGAGAGTTGAGAAAAGTGCGTATAAACTCATCGCAGAATGTATGTGGTACCTGAGAAATAACTTGGCACTTGGACCATTGCAAACCCATTAAAATTAATTATTTTTTTGTTGGTTTTTTTCATGTTTTAAGACAGAAGTACAGCACCTTTAACACATTTAAACAAATTCTAAATAACAATGAGACAAAGAGGTGATAGACCCTTCATGAGGTAAGTTACATTGTGCACCTTTAATACATGCAGACACCTAAAAGTACTTATTAGCAAAGGAACATCTTCAAAGCTCACCAGAACATCTTCAAAGATGCAATGTGTTCTTGTTAAAATTAGACTGAAAAACACCTTAAAACCTTGAAAAACATGTATCCTTACCCGTGAGCATGCCCGTCTCTCCTCAGACCTGACATCCTGAAACCGGGATGAAGGTCACACCACCCGCAGGTTTCTATGGAGTTATTACAGCTTTGCCTGGTATTCCATTGAAGCTCTTTACACACAGCGGACACGGATGATCTTTGGTGGTGTCCTTGGCTCTTTCCCTGCTCTGTGAAGTACATACAGTACATGTCAGTAAAGTCTATGCTACTTCTGTATTTTTGCATTTTTATTAAGCGACGACTAACCCCTTAAAGCTAACAGAAAAATGAAATTGGTTCTCAGAACTCACGGCTATACAAATGCTGATATTTTTGTGTCAATAAGTGTCCATAATCTAAAGTGTACCTTAATTAAATAAAAGTGAAACAGGAATCTTACGCGTTGCAGCTTTAATAAGAAAATTCAGTGACACTTCACTACTAAGTTAGGATATTAATTGAGAGGTAAAAAAATATATATAGAAACTATTTGTTCATTATGAATTAATTAGTTGCTAAGCCTGAACCATTTTTATAGACAAGTTGTTGTTTTTTTCTTAACTCAGTTTTTTGTTAATGGTTTATTAAACCACATAAATAAACCACACATACAATGGTGGTCTGAAAATACTTAAGGCAAGGCAAGTTTGTTTGTATAGCACAATTCGTACATAAAGTAATTGCTTTACAGAATAATGAAGACATTAAAATCACAACGCAAACAAATCAAAACATAAATAATCATCATAAAATGAACATTAAGAGAGGAGTGTAGAATAAAAACCTTACTGTCATATACACTTACAAGTCTCTCCATGGCCTCGCCCCAAAATACATCTCCAACATGTTAGTGTCATATGAACCATCTCACACCCTGAGGACTTCAGGGACCGGCCTCCTGCTGGTGCCCAGAGTCAGGACTAAATATGGGGAATCAGCATTTAAGTTATATGCAGCTGAAACCTGGAACAATCTTTCTGAAGATGTGAGACAGGCCTCTACTTTGACAATGTTTAAATCCAGGCTCAAAACAGTTCTGTTTAGCTTTGCATACGACTGAAAGGTTTTTATTCTGCACTCTTCTCTTTTAATGTTCATTTTATGATGTTTATTTAAGTTTTGATTTGTTGTAATGTGATTTCAGTGTCTTTTTTTATTCTGTAAAGCACTTTGAATTACTTTGTGTACAAATTGTGCTGTGCAAATAATCTTTTCTTGCCTTGAATAGCTCTCTCGTTTGGAGAGGCCAGTGGGTAGGCCATACCTTTGAGTTTTGCCATGTTCTTTTGCAATTTGGCCTGTCAAAGGTCTTCTACAAAAAAGGTTTGTGCTGTTCATATGCACACTGGGCTGAAACCAGGACAACTGTGAGTGAAACCTCAGTTTAAAATGCACATACAGTTTAAATAAGTGCCCTAAAGTGAACGTCAGTCAGACTATAGACTTCATAACCTCTTAGATGGCAAAAGCCCAGCATAATTTGTGTCATAGCACCCTGTAAAAACCTAATCTGCCTCCCTGGCTCTGTTGGCTGAATATGAGGCTAAGTGGTGTGCGTTGTTCACAGTTCTTTAGTTCCATTAGAGCACGGATGCCTCCAAGGGTCTGCTCACCCTGCTCTACTTTCTCACCCTTCTGTTACACTGACAGGTTCACCTTGCACGAACCACGGGACTGTATTTGTGCATTTTGCTAAGCTTATGTATTTGACTTTTTGAAGCTTTCTACCATGTTATAATGTTCAAAAACATGCCTGAAGAGGTTTTATGTGTCATCCACACATGTTTGAGTTATCTAGAGATCTCTCCTGGGCCCTATTCGATCCTTTCTTAGGGTTAGCTGCACGATCCTGTCCAAATCTCAACTCACAAGCCTACGTCACCCATACCCATAGAGCTCTGAAGGGAGAGTGACTTAGTTCAGGGAGCAAAAAGAAGGGGCGACGCAATGAATACCCCATAGAAGTAAAATACCTCCTCTTTATATTACAGTATTTCGGTGTAAACATTACCTCACCTCCCTCTCCTCTGCACTTCCTAAAGAGCGTTTGACACACTTCCCTGACACTTCGGTCTTTGAAGTTGTTACCTCGGCCTGCCCGATCTGAGGGTGTGTGCGCTGGGATCCCCGCCACATCACATATTCATGAATGCTTTTGGACAGCAATTAGCTCCACTACAAAGAGAAGTAGAAAGAAGGAGATAGGGCCTTTAGAAGAGAAGCTGGTGTGGCAGAGAAGAACGAGCAACCCAGAGAAATGCCTTGTCCTCTATCTGCAGGTTTAGGCACCGTCAACTAAGATTATTTTTTTCTTTTTTTTGTTAGCATGGTTATTTCTATAGTCTGTTGCCTTGGGTCTAACAGATGGAAACGTGGCTCTCATTCTGTAGCCTGGAATCCAGACTGCTACTTTCAGCATATTTGCAGGGGATTTTCAGTCTGATCCTTGAAGACTTTAAATTCTCCAGTCAACTCAGGCCAAGCAGGAAAAGGCTTGGAGTCTGACCAACAGTCCCTCTGGAACCGGACCCAAAACTGTGTGTCTTAACTTGAAACGGTCATTTGTAACATTTCCTCTCAAAAAATTATCATCTAACTTCTTTCACCTGATTCTGCGTGCTATTTCGCAGAACTCTCTACGTTTTTTTGTTAATCCGCCATGTTTGTTTTGCCTCATCTGCTTCTCTGATTGGTTAATCCGCCTGTCAATCACTACCTCTGGAATTGGAAAGACAAGATACAGTTTGAAATCCACACGTCTTTGTAAAGTTTTGTCAAAGTGTGTGGTTCTGGTTGACCACGGAAGAGGGTGAAGGCATTAGTGGTGCCTGTGATCATCGGAGCACTCCAAGAATATCCAGAATATCCATCCATACCTAGAAGAATTGACCAAAAAAATGAATGAACACACTAAAACTAAATAAAGAATCACATTTTAGAACATGATCTATTTGATGGTATATCGATTATCGGCAACACTGAAGGATTTACGCAGATATCTGTATCAGTCTAATGTTTAATAGCAGTACCTTTTCTTCACTATAACATCATCAATTTGGTCCTTGCAATTGTTTTTTTAAAAGCTTGAAATTGGCAAATATTGATTATCTGCAAAAACCACAAGACATATATCGAATAACGGTATAGGCTCAAAAATCGATGGTTGGACTATCCCTAATCTAAACTACCGGGTAAGTACTTTTGATGGGCAATACAACAGGATTTTTGGTTTGCAGGTACTTCAAAAATCTACCTTTGATCCATTGAAATTGCGATTTGGATTTGATTGTGATTAATCTTGCATTCTCACTAAGTTCAGTTCAGAAAAGCGATGGTATATCGGTTATCGTCGACACTGGAGGAGTTACACAGATATCTGTATCGGTCTGATATTTAAAAACTGATATTTTTCTTCACTATAACATCATCAATTTAGTCCTTGCAGTTGTTTCAAAAGCTTGATATTGGTATTGGCAAATATCGGAAATCTACTTTTGGATCCATTGAAACTTCGATTTGCATTTTATTGTGATTAATCTTGCATTATCACTAAATTCAGTTCAGAAAAGTGCTAGGAACAGCAAAGACACTGTGTAGAACCTTCAGTATTTTCACATTTGTTTTCTTTTTTTCCATAGCGATACTCGATCAACGAAGTCTCCAGTTTAGACACACTCGTTTTAGCATCTATTGGTATCTGGCTATAGATTCCTGGACAGCCCATATAGATTTGTAGACGCCTCTGCTCGCATACATCTCACTAGTTCGAAAACACCGCAGGGCTGAACAAATGCTTGTATTGTGCTTGATTCCCATCCAGCATGTATTTTTTTTCCCTGGATGTTTTGGCGGTGCTCGGAGATGGTAATGAATGAGAAGAGGATAGAGCGCTCTGCCAGCTCTACGGCTAATCAGTAAACAACAAATGTAGCAGCCTCATATTTACATCATTTCGCCGCTGCTGCTCTCACTGTCACTGCAGATGGGAGAATGATACGGTGTGAAGGAGGTCCGCTCTGCTATGCCAAACCACCACAACGCATTCAGAATATAGGGAAGCGTGTGAAACGGCATTTTTACTATTCCTAAAGGAGACATTATGTAAAACCGACTTTAACGAGCTTTTAATGTTGTAATGGTGCTTCCTCGTCATTAGTTTAATTGTAGTGTTTTGGGTGATTCATGCATGTTTGAATAATCATGTTTTGTCCTACATTTGGGGCCTGGTTGTGCAGAAAATGTCGATTTCCACATATTTCATGCAGTTTTACAATGAAAGTCAATGGACGCTATTACAATTAACATTTTGATCTATCTCTAGGAAAGATTCACAGTAAAAAAAAACAAAAAAAACAACAACAACAAAAGTATTCTTTAAGTCTTTCTGTTATCAGAGGTGGGTATAGAATGGCTGTACATGAATAAATCAAGACAAATGAATAAATCAATATATTACAGGGAGAAAACAGAATGTGCCATTGCAAGGCCAACACAGTCCAGAGAGAATAGCAAGAAATGTTTTTATGCATAATTAGTGAACATGGTGAGTATGAAACATTTAACTGTTGGTAGCGCACTTTTTTATGGCGGCTAAATGCGTCATTGAGGCTTTTTAGTGCTTTGGACCCTGTATTTAAGGTCGTTTTCACACTGCCACTAGTTAGGCCAATGTGAAAGAGCATTCGCTACGAGAGTGGTGTGGTCGGGCCAACGTGAACGCGCCAGTCTCATTCTGGACCGCAGCAAACGGCCACTCTGAGAGCACTTGGGCGCAGTGGCCAGTGTGGTGTAAATGCTTTTTTTTACTGTCTTAAAATTTTAAACGGTTTGCAGTGGTCCAAATGTATTCCTCTCCTCTCTCTACATAATGAATTAAGAGCATCCTAATTCTTCACTGTAAGGAGTTTTGTATAAGCAGTTTTCACAACTTTCAGAGACCAGAGTGCAGTTTTTACAGTCACAATAAAGCTAACAACAACTAGCATGCTAACAGCGCACTTTCTAATTATGCCTACAGGTTTTGCTCAATTGCAAGGTCTACAGATTTTGTTCAAATGCAAAAGAAAAAGTGGATACGGGGTCTTTAATCAGCGTTTCATAATATTTATAATGGTTTGGTAATATGATATAATTAAAATTGAATCAAACTAACTATTAGCCCCTAAATATTGTACCCTTTTCCCATGAATGTGATGGAACCTGGACCTCCCGCTCTAGACATGCCCTTGCTCTTGTGTATATTTTTGATACATTATTGTAAAATGTCTCCAAAAAAAGCGTTTTGCATTATATGGACTCTGTTGAACTTTGCATATTCAACCAATAACTCAGAGTTTTGCACCAGAGGCCTGCTTCCTTTCTCAGTACTAAAAATGGAAATGTAAAAAGTTTATAATGGATTGACCAAATACAGCTATGAATGATAGACTCCACTCACACTCCAGCCTCTCGTCTGCAGCCCGTCTCCCCGCTTGCACTCTCTCAGCGCTTTTGGAGGAAGAAGCCAGTTATATTTTGATATTGATGTTTTCAGATGCTGCCAGGAGCCCATTGTCAGTGTAGTCCTCTTGAAGCCTTATTACACCGGAAAGCTACGATTCCAAAAGGATTTCCACCGTGTCAAAAACGTCTTGTCCAATAATAACCTAAATCTCTACCCAAATAGCTCCCATTGAGAAAGCTAATTGTCAGTATTATCCCAAAGGAAGCAATTGAATTTCCATGACAAAGATTAGCATATGGGTATTGATGGGAGGACTCTTGTCTGAGGGCTTGGAGTTGAAAAGCTGTTTGACAAATGCGCGACAGAAGCGTCTAATCATTCCGCATCACCATTCACATCCACAGCGTTCTTCACAGCGGTCGATACAAATTAAACCACGACAATCTGTTCAATAGTGCTGTGTCCTCAAACAAAGTGTAAGTATTGTTCTTTCCTTGGATACACTTTAGTCCATGAAGTACATATGACAGATTAGATTAAACAAATTGAAATACCAGTGTAAAAGTGCTAGATGTATAGACTGTATGTATAAATTGACATAGCTAACCTACTAGCTGTTGCTCTCAAAGCAGGAAGTGATCATGGACGCACTTCCGGCTCCATATCTCTGGCTTCAATTCACTTTTTATTGAAAAACTGTCACCCCTCTCTCTCTAACTGCTTTTGTCAGGCTCAGCATTTTGCTTTTAAAATGTTCGTATTAGTTTGCGCTACATGATCCTGGTGTTTTTATTTCGCTATTTTGTCCTTAAATCAAGATATGAACAATAATACCAGACCAATGAGGTGCCTTTGTTCCCTGAAGTCACTCCCGCTAGCTTTAGCAACACGTTTGATTGACAACGGTGCTGCAACCCTGTAGTGCAGGCAGGACGGGGGACGGGCCTTCAACACCCTCATTCCAGATTGGCTCTTTGGTTGCTATGAAACTCGCAAATATGAAACTCTTCTCGAAATTCGCCCCTATAACTGCTCCCCTCGACGAGCTTCATTTGACTGACGCCGAATGCTATGGGTAACATCACACTCCCTTAATCCTTGTTTTTATACAGTCTATTGGTAGATTATATGAATTTATGATCACTGCGATATAATTTGCATGCACACTGTCACTTATAGGCTCTGCAGAGGCTAAAAACACTAATGATGGAGACACGGGTTACAAGTTACGCAGCTATCATTAACTACTGAGCTGACTTAGAGATAGGCATGTGCTCCCCTCTTAGCGTCTTTTACTGGCAACAGAATCAAAAGTCTGCTGTTGCTTAAATAATGATGGGTTATTGAATACTATGTGTATATAGTGTACACTGTGTATGTATACAGTGTGTGCGTTTTTAAATGTGTTTCATTATCACAGGAGTAGTAAAAAAGTTAAGTTTAATGTAATTTATATCGGATATTATATCATTACAGCAAATGTAATTCACAGTATATCCTGATAAAGTTTTAATCCATTTCACCCTGCCCTATTTGCTATAATCTGGCATATGTTCATTGTAATTACATGTGTTTGTAATATTAATATTCTCCATTCTTCTCAAATAAATAAATGCATAAGTAAAACTATTACGGGCATGTTTTTGTCCAACCAGATGCATAGTTGGATGAGAACCATTTTGAAGCAACTGTGTGGGACAATTCATAACTGTTTGGCTGTCATGGTGCAATATGGTGCAGTGTGGGAGAAGAGACTAAGTGGGTGGAGTCTGATGACTCCATGGGGAAAAAAACAGCCGGTGGCTATCCCAGACAGTTGTTTGTCTGTCCTGACTCAATTTGAAGGGTTAGGGAAGGGACTGAGTGGGAAGGGAATGTACTTTTGACAGCCATAACTAGTATTAACACTATTCTTTCTGAAAGGTTTACTTACTATAATATAAATGGTTGGGTATTTGGTTGTTTACCACTGTGGCGCACTATAGAGACACATACAGAGTTCCCATTGACTGCAGTCCTATGGGATCTGAAGCTATTGAACTGGATTATGTCAATTTTACATTGATGGAGTCAGCAGTCAGTAAAGATAGTGACCAGGACAGGGCACTAAATGAATACTTGATGCTGTGGTGTTGTGTAACTGTGCCACATTTAGCTAAAGATATACACTTTCCATCTGTAGTCCTCCTAGAAAGAATATAAAGAGGAAGCGACTAAGGACTAAGCCTCAAGACATAAACCAATTATCTTGTTTCTTTGTGCTGTTGTTGCATCTACATGAGTAAAGGTGCACTGTGTAACTTTTCTGAATTATTGCAAGAGTACTCAAAAGATACATGGGTGACATAAAAAAAAAAAAAAAAGAAAAAAAAAACAATTCTGGCATGGTTTTAATGAGGGGGCAATGTTATAACAAAGCAGAAATCTCAAAAAAGTAGATTTTGCGCAATACTTAAACGTTCTAAACACTGGTATTGTTCCATACATTAACTGCAGTACATTTTAATAGCAGAGTTAGCATTAGCAAACTATAACAAACAACCTGGGCTGTTTTGTTTGTTTATACAGTCCATGGTGTTTAGCTATTCTCTGCTCCACACACTCGCTAACAGCTAACCATGCACCGCGAGCTAAAACATGCACATACGGTAAACTACATCGTAGCTTCTCTCTGAAACAGTAAAGGAACTGGAACTAATACAGTGAAGAGCAGATGAGATACGAGGGAATTAGCTGCTCTATTATCTGAAAAAGTTACATGTTAGCAAAGAGCAGACGGTAGCGCTATGTAAGCTAGCAGCTGCTGTATTGTGGCAGATGTCTGAATTCATAGTGTGTTTTGAAATGAGGGGGCTCTAGCACTGGAACAGCTGGGCAGGGACAGGCCGACAGTGATGGACAGATGCTTTGTAGACATCATGGCACTGTTCTAAATGGATGGAATGAGATGGTTACAGAAGCCACAGTGTTTTACATCTTGGAGGTATAATTGTATGCATTATTCTAGCTTTTAAAATGCTTTTGACACCGCAGTCTTGGTATTTTATATTGTAGCCTACAGCGTGACGTGCAATCCTGATTTTGCATGTACAGAAATAGCAGAATCATTACATGGATATATACGGGAGAACAGCGGAAAGGAGTTAGCAAGTGAGTAAGTTAGCTGAAGATTTCGTGTTTTTCAATGTTGTTTTTTTTCAACTCATGATTCACACATTTTATCTGCACATTCTTTTTTGCAAATAAATAGTTGTTTTTACATGAACCTCTGTGCAATTGTAGTTTTGTGAGTGCAGTTTGGGTCAAATACATAGAGCTAGCAAACATTTTTTATAGCTTTTACCACAACCCCTTTTCAGTCAACAAATTGATTGGCACGACAAGTCTTTAGATAACCAAGAATTTCTTAAATTGGCTACAGCCCTAATGTTAAGACACGTAACAAATACATAACTCTTTTGTTTCTAAATATTTTAATTTTATTTTTTCAGAGCATTTAGAACTAACCTTCCGACATTAACATGAGCAAATACAGCACCGAGGAAAGAAACCTCATTGTACAGTGGTACTTTGAGTCACATGGGTCAAATTCAGAAACCCAGCGGTGTTACTGTCGACATTTTAATACCAGAGATGCCTCGAGTGTAAATGCCATTAAAGGAATAATAAGTCGTTTTCAAAGACAGGGGGCAGTATGTGATCTCCACAGACCTGACTAGTCCGAAAAGGTGTTCGTGAATAAACTTCAGACAATAAACGGCTTATAACGTAATATCGAGGATCAACTAGGAGCCATAAGCCCGGAAATGCCTTCAAAAGTTATGTTAAAGTGTGTTGGATCGGGTTATTTAGTGCGAAACCGAAAATGGTGGACACTTAAAAAACAGTGAACAATCATAACTGTATATATTGCCAAAAATCTCTGAAGGTTGAGTTTACCTACTGCTAAAATTTGGTGAGTATAATTTAAGGATTATAGGAGCTGTTGAAGATTTAAAGTGTCAGTGACTTACACATTTTAGATCCGCGATGTCACAAATGATGGTCCCCCCACCACGGACTAGCTTGTTTTGCGTCATTGTTTTGGTATGCGACGTTAAAAAGAAAGTAATAATCTACCAGTACATCTATGTTTTTATTTTCCCGCAGAGAGCAAATGAGCAATGCTGTTCTACCGGATCAGAAAATGAAATGCTGAAAGTAGAGTTGTTGTTATTATTAGCGATTAAAGTTTTAGCGCTAACGTTAGATTGCTAGACACCACCCGTACGCACCTATTGGACTTTTTCCCCCTCTGTACACAAGGACAAACGTGTTGAGTGGTTTTTAAGAGAAAATAGGCAAAAATGGGATCAAAAGTATACTCATAGTCACCTGTGCGTGTAAAGTATTTGAGTGTATGATATAAAAAACTAAATTGGTTAGTGTTTATTGTGGTTATCTCAGTTATGAAGGCCGAAATAATCATAATGGCTCTGTCTCAATGCCAACACTATCCACTACACGCTTGAACGAAGTGTACGTTTTCTGAAAGTGCATGAAGTACGTGAGTGCACAAGGGCGCGGGGTGATAGAAAGTGATAATAGGGACAATCCAATCTTCAGCTAACTCTCATAGTCAAAGAGATAAGGTGAAGTCCACACTGTGCCAAGAAAGTACACAAGTGTGAGTACTGGGACAGGACCAACGAGTATGGTGCTGTTATGAATCTTTATCTTTAACCCATTTTATCCCACCGGCCATTTTCAGTTTTCAGTATTTCAGTAGCATTAAATGAAACGTGTGCAATATTGTGTTTAATGTAACTTGTTGCATGACCGATGTAAAAGTTACACCTTGAGGACAACATGACACCCCGAATTCTTCCACATAAAAGGGAAGTAACGTTATTTAAATTTAACCCTGCATAATTGTCTTTGGTACATTTCATCTTTAAGGTCTCTAGTAGTGATAAATACATTTGTAATCACTCCAGTTTATTTTGGTGAGAGTGTAGGATGGAAAACATGTTAGTGGTCATGTTTGTGCAATAGAATGTTGTACAGTAGTATATGCAGTATATATAGGAGCACACATATCCCTTCACATATAATAAATGTCTTATGGATATCTACGTTTTTTAATTGGTTCATATCCACCCTAAGGGACATTCGTGATATGTTGGATGAACGTGCTGGTCCTGTCAACGTCTGGAAGTAATTATCCCTAAAAATGAAAATGTGGGTTCCTCATTTTTGCAGATTTCCCTGTGAGCGGGAGATATGTGAGCAGATTGTTCAATACAGCATACTGACCTGATGGAGTCAGGTGACGACACTGATCATTTCCAGCACCAGCTCCATCCCTTCTCCGTTACGCTCAGTTATTGAAAAGCGAAGGTCACTGAGATGTTAGAGGGACTTGACTGAAGAACATCCGAGATCATGTAGCTGCATAAGAGACAAGTCTGAGGAACATCCAAAGTTCTCTAGAACCTGCAGAGAGAAATTTGAAGAGCATCAAGAGTCCTGAGGAACATCAAAATCCTTTACTTACTGTTGGGACAATTCTGAGGAACATCTAAGGTGCTCGAGCTGCTATGGAAACAAGTCTGAATAACCATAAAACTCACTTTTCCATGTATTTTTTGACAATCTTTCATAAAAAAAATAATACTTGATCATGCCAAAGTACTACAAACGGCACATTCATTTCATAATTTCATCTTTGAGAAAAATTTGGGCATTGATGGGTTAATCGTTAGTTACAGACAGGCAACAAGTGGTAGGAACAAGGAAAGAATAATGTTTTTGGTTGAATGTACTGAATTTTGGCAGCTTCATTATACGGTTATTTTAGCTCTCACTTTGGCTTTTCTATGACCCCTCCATGAGAAAATCATGACACTCGTTCAAACGCCACTGAACCGCTCTTTAATATGCAGCAGACTGTGTAGGCCGATGCAGCCGCGGCAGGATATTTGTATGCATATTTCTAAATGGAAGCAACCATTCATTTCCATTGCTGTGTTTTTAATGCCGTCTGAGATGTGATTATAGATCCAGTTTCGGGGGCGGAGTCGCGGCCCCAGATGAAAACATATGATATTGGTGCGGTGGGTGCAGAGCGGTGATTGTAATTGAAATTCAAAGGGCATGACACAATGGTCACCGGCGACATGACAGTAATGAAGCAGCTCCCAGTAAACAGCAGAGTGGGTGGCTCCAGCAAATGAGAAAGTCATTAAACATGTGGCGTTATAGAGAGGAGATAGGAGAGGAGGAGGTGGGAGGAGGAGAGAGGGGTGAGAGAGAGGAGGAGGTGTGAGAAGGTGAGAGAGAAGAGGAGATAGGAGAGCAGGAGGTGGGAGGAGGAGAGAGGGGTGAGAGAGAGGAGGAGGAGGTGTGAAAAGGTGAGATAGGAGAGGAGAGCAGGAGGTGGGAGGAGGAGGAGAGAGGGAAGGGGGTGGGAGACAAAGGAGGAGTAGGTGAGAAAGAGGAGGAGGTGGGAGAAGGAGGAGCAAGGGAAGGGGGTGAGAGACGAAGGAGGAGGTGTGAGAAGGTGAGAGAGAAGAGGAGATAGGAGAGGAGGAGGTGGGAGGAGGAGGAGAGAGGGGTGAGAGAGAGGAGGAGGAGGTGTGAGAAGGTGAGAGAGAAGAGGAGATAGGAGAGGAGGAGGTGGGAGGAGGAGGAGAGAGGGAAGGGGGCGAGAGACAAAGGAGGAGCAGAGAGGATAAGGTGAGAAAGAGGAGGAGGTGGGAGAAGGAGGAGCAAGGGAAGGGGGTGAGAGACGAAGGAGGAGGTGTGAGAAGGTGAGAGAGAAGAGGAGATAGGAGAGGAGGAGGTGGGAGGAGGAGGAGAGAGGGGTGAGAGAGAGGAGGAGGAGGTGTGAGAAGGTGAGAGAGAAGAGGAGATAGGAGAGGAGGAGGTGGGAGGAGGAGGAGAGAGGGAAGGGGGCGAGAGACAAAGGAGGAGCAGAGAGGATAAGGTGAGAAAGAGGAGGAGGTGGGAGAAGGAGGAGCGAAGGAAGGGGGTGAGAGACAGAGGAGAAGGTGAGAGAGAAGAGGAGATAGGAGAGGAGGAGGTGGGAGAAGGAGAGAGGGAAGGGGGTGAGAGAGAGTGGAGAAGGTGAAGAGAAGGTGAGAAAGAAGTGGGAGAAGAAAGAGAGAGAGAATGGGGGTGAGAGAGAGGAGGAGGTGTGAGAAGGGAGTGAGAGAGAGGAAGAGGAGGGGAAAAGGTGAGAGAGAAGAGGAGCTAGGAGAGGAGGAGGTGGGAGAAGGAGAAGAGACGGAAGGGGGTGAGAGAGCGATGAGGAGAGAGTAGGTGAGAGAGAGGAGGAGATAGGAGAGGAAGCAGTGGGAGAAGGAGGCGAGAGGGAAGGGGATGAGAGACAGGGGGAGAGAGGAGAAGGTGAGAAAGAGCCAGAGATAGGTGAGGAGGAGAGAGAGAAGGTGGTGAGAGAGAGGAGGAGGAGGGGTGAAGGTGAGAGAGAGGAGGAGATAGGAGCGGAGGAGGTGGGAGAAGGAAGAGACAGGGAAGGGGGTGAGAAAGAGCGAGGAAGGGAGAGAAAGAGGAGAGGAGAAGGTGAGAGAGAGAGGAGGAGGCAGTGGGGTGGAAGAGAGCAGGAAAGAGAGAGATAGGAGAGGAGAAGGTGAGGGAAGAGGAAGGAGGAGAGAGGAACAGGGTGGAAGAGATGGCAGGACAGGACAGGGTGAGGAAGGAGAAAGAGACAGGAGGAGAGAGAAGGCAGAGGAGGAGGAGAAAGAAGAGGAGAAAAGAAAGAGGGCGGCGGGATGGTTTAGAGCACAGTTTTGCCATCACGGTAAATCAAACAACAACTAAGATGCTAACTGGCACTTCCTGATTATCAGACAGACAGAACTCAAACACATGTACATGGTTTTTAAACATTTATTCAGGAGTACCTCGCTGGAGGATATTCACTGCCATGTCTCGTTATTACCTTCAGAAAACACACCCAGACATAGGGAGAACATGCAAACCCCACACAGAAGTCCCCTGTCCATCCCGGAAATCAAAACCATGACCTTCTAGACGTTGCCACCGTGTATTTTGCAGATAATTTTTGAGCTGTCTTTGTCTGGTTTAACCTTGATCAGTCATTAGTAGAAGGCCAGTTTACCCTGTGGGATTATTAAAGACAGATTGAAATGAAACACTGTGACATTTACAAGATTTGTCCGATTTATAGATGTTACCGTAAAGGTCTCGGGATCGATCGCTTTGGCAACGCACACCTTTCTGAGTGTGAATGTCCAGTGTCATGGGATTGTAATGTGATTTTACAACGGGGAGACCAAAAGGACAAACGACTGAGATGAAGGTGAAGAGGAGGAGATGGACAGGCCAGCGGGCTGATGGTTCTGTTTCTGTGGTTGAGATAGGTAAGAGATCTTTAATGGCTGCGCTCCGACTGGTTGAAAAATGGCAGGACGATCACATTTAAAGCTGGAATGGCGTTAAACTGTCATATACTGAGAACACGTCACACCAGAGAGCGCTCTTTTGGGTTGACTGGAAACTGGTGTTAGCCACAGACTCAGATAACCCAAAGTGAAGAGCTCATTGTGCTTTCTCCTGAAGAATCTAGAATACATCTTGGCGTTATATTTTGGACATTTTAAAGTGCAGTATTGATCTGAAACGACATTAAAAAAGTAGCAGGTTTCAAACAGTGACTTGTTTCAAACTGTGGCACTGATTTCTGGGTGCCCTTTACCTGTTGCTCGCGGGCAGCAGTAAAAACATGATTTTTTAGAGCAATGCCGTCTTGCGGAAGAATAAAAACAACTCAAACGGGCATGAATCACTCATACAACTCGTTCATGAGTGTAACATAAGGTAAAACTATTATGATATGGTTAAAAGCTCTTAAAATGAAAACCTGGTATAACCTCCAAAGCAGAGATAGGTCGGTAGTACTAAAGACTGTATAAAGAAGTGGACTGAAGGGAAGAAGACGATCAGCTCCAGTCAAATGAAGATTGTCGATGCTAGCAGTTATTTGGAGGCAAGTTTTGTATTTGGAATCCGACCGCAAGTATCATAGCAACCAAAGAGCCAATCAGGAGCTAGGCTGATAAAGGTAATGTCCCTTCTTAGCTTAGCAACGCTGTCAATCAAACCTGTTGCTAATGCTGGCGGGAGCAACTTCGGGGAAAGAAGGTGCCTGATTTGTCTGTTATTAATGTTCATATCTTGATTTATGGACACAATAGCAAATGAGACCCGAGCTCTTGCATGACAGGGTTTATTAATTTCTCTTTGTTATTTGGGCTGACTGGGACCTGATGAGTCTAAATACAAATAATTATCTTTTTACATTATGTAGTTTCTGAGAAAAAATTATGCAAATCAAATGTCCTCATATGTGGACATTTTACTAATTTTGATAAAACATTTAAATAATGATTTGCAAAAACCATTTATTAAGACCCGGAAAACAGCAACATTTGTCCTGAATCTAAAAACAAAATGAGAAACAACGATTGTGCCTCTTGGAACAATGTGTCTCATGTGAAGAGCTGCAGACAGGAGCAGGAAGAAAAAAATAAAATAAAAATAAATTTAAATAAAATATTCTAAAAATTTTAAACTGTTAAAAATGAATATACATAATATATTTACATTGTTGCTGTTATTGTATGCTGTTATTCTTCATCTAATAATTTGCACTGTGGCTTAGACAAACCAAAAACGTGTTGTCCACATATGAAGATGCCAGGTCTCAGGAGGTTAAAAACGCAAGGATCGTGTAGAGAGGGTTAATATGAACATTTTAAGACCAAAATGACAAGCCTGACACCAGCAGTTATGGATAGAGTGGCAAAGATGTCGATAATCACATCCTATTTGTAACGCGGTGGCTAGCAGGTTAGCTACGTCCATTTTTATATACAGTCTATGGGTAGTACTCAGTTAGACATGCATTGCTCTCAGTTGCCAATATTAAATGATGTAAACATTTGTGTTTCTTGCACCGCTCCTTCAGAGATTATTTATTTATGATTTTGTTCTACTTGAGTAATATTTTGAAGTAGCAGTGCACTTGCGTATGTACACCTTTTGTCTAATTTACCACCTCTTCTCTAAAGATGATGATTTTGTCCAGGCATTTGTTTGGTCAGTGGTGTCTCTGAAAGTTTCTTTGTCGTCTGCGGGGACAGCTTCAACACACAACAAGCTCTCGACGAGGGTTAGAGTACGTGGAAGAGGTTTGATGTAGTAGCTCTAAAACAATACCATTTACTGTCTTGTCAAATACTTCATGTCAAAACAGTATAATTCAGTTCTCTCCGTAGAACTCTCAGTAGTGACAAGGGCTGAGAGGTGAGCCATCTTCAACTCAACAACAGAGAGAGGGAGATACTTCCCGAAACCTGCTGTTATTCACTCGATGATTGCGGAGATAAAGCTTCAGGTCTGAATTCTGACTCTCTCGATAGTCAAATTCTTCACTTGAATGACTTTGTTTTCATGTGTCAATCTCATGCTGTCAGAGAGCAACAAGAACTAGAATTTACTTTTATTATTATTTTGTTGTTGTTTCAATACTAAAGAATAGGTTCAATACTCTACCGTGACAATGGAAGGTGCCATCTGATTTTTGCTGTTTTAAAAGTACAAAATCAGTTCATTTTAAATGGTTTTCAGTGGTTCAAAGTTATAGTTTATAAGCCCTTTTCCCAGCTCTCAGACACTGACTGTAAAGCTAACGATGAAGTGGTGGGTTAACGTGCATTTCCTGATTATCGGACTGTAAATTGTTTTCTAATTAGATCAGACAGTATACAGTAGAGTTTTGACTTCAAGACCTGCTTATACAATATATATATGTTCTAGGGCAGGACAAATTTAGCTCAACTGTATGGGAAAATGGGGTACGCAGCCTTTTTTTAGACAATACTATAATATTTTGTTTATGTTACCATGTGGCCAAGTTCATGATCCTTCAAAAAGGTTCAACTGAGTATTGAGTATTGATATTCATACTAGTTTTAGTATCTATCAGTATAGTAAAAGAAACGTATAAAATCAACCGGGCAAAGAGTAGGAGTGAAGACATTTTGCTACTCATCCAAGCCGCTTCTTCAGTTCTGGTCAGATTACTGATAGGAGACAGATGATGTCTAAGCCCCTGTCTATAACTCCATCCTCAGACCCAAATCAAAACAAAGAAAACAATAAGGCTCGCCAGGACGCTAATAGGTGTTAAAGCATCAAGCACCATTAAGGGCTTAAGTGTGACTCAGGCACAATTCATACTTAGTGTAGCTCAACAGACCTAGCCCACAAACAGAAACTGTAAACAATAGGTGTGTTAGTTTCAGTGAAGTTCGCTTCTCTCTTCTGACAGATCTGACCAGAACTGAAGAAGCGGCTTGGAAAGTCAGCAAAACGTCTTCACTCATACAACTTTTTGTCCAGTTAACAGATTTTGTGTTTTTCTTTTGCTATGAATCAGGCCTGGACTGAGCGATTACACAGATATCAATTAGTATCTGATTTTTTATACTTTTGACAACCCTACATCTTGGTCAACCACATATCTTTCAAATGTCAAAAAATGGATAGTTCCAGCTTTATAATTCTTGGTTCATTTTGTTGTTGTTTTGATATTTTATTTGAGTGCACTAGATATTCAGCAGTACAAAAGTTTTCAGAGCTAGTCATCTGGACAATGATTTTTGAAAGTCCAAAAGCCTTTTTCGATCTGAAGGGACTGGTATTGGACACTAAAACTTATACTGCATTGATTTAAAAAACAATGTCACAGCGACAACCTTTGAAACTTTTTCTGCCATGGACCACTCATGGATGAATGAGGGATTAGATGATCAATAGCTTCAATTCATCTTTTTCATTTGGAGTTAAAATGCAGCTAGGAATCAGCAAATCCTTCTACAAAACCATTCAGAAACTTTTAAGTACAAGACACTGGCGCCTATAGGTAACACTTTAAAGGTGTACGTTGTAATTTTTCGATCGAGGGGTCTGGCACCTTCTGTTTTCCATTGATAAGTTATTCCTGTGCCTGAAATGTTCCTAAGTATGGCATTAACCATCTTGCATTGAGTAATTTACAGGTGTTTGTATCATTCTAAAACACACTGAAAACCTTCTGCACAGGTCATGGTCATACTCTGGAACATTCAAAGTACATCTTTACCGGGACAGGCACGCCCACCCTTCACCTGAAAAGTTACACAATGTATCTTTAAGTCCTGATCGGGAGGTACCATTTCCTATACAAATCCATGCATTAAGTTCATTTAATTATATAATAAAACCTCTTTAGGTGGAGGCTGAAGGTTTCTTTTTGTCCATGTAAAAGCTGTAAACACTAGAACTGACCCAAAACCTAAAAATAAAAAATGAGGTTGCTTGTAGTGCCTCGTCTCTGACAATCCCAGATTTGTTCACTGTGACCACATTGCTGTTGCCAAGGATCCAAAATTCACACTTTACTCTAGTATTTTATGAAGATGTGAGCCTGATCACCATTGAGTCCCCCTGAGTTCAGATGAGCATGGTTGACAGATATAAAATACTGTGGATTTCCAATACAGATCTTATAGGACGTGGATTCAATTAAAGAGTATTTTTGTAGCTTTTTTAAAATGTCGTTCCCTCATCAAAAACATTCCTGAGGTGGTTTTATATATATCATCAGTGCATGTGTGAGTCTAGTGAATCTAGTGATCTCTCCCGGGCACTAACCCTAACCCCCTTTCAGAAATATACAAAACAAAACACTACAACTTCACAATCCTGATGCGATGTGCAGTAGTTTCATTAGCGGGATGCATGTTGATTGTGTTGCGATTGCGCTCTGAAGGGGGAGTGGGCACGGAGAGAGCAAAGGGAGAGGGGACATGTAAATATGTTATGTGTTAGCAATAGTTAATACTCCATAGAAACGAAACTGGTAGTTTTCAGATTATAGAATGTGATGATGTTATACACTCAGATGGAGCCAAGAGCCGGTGCTTCCTATTGATTACATTCGACTTTACTATGAAATATCCAAAAGGTGAATACACAATGTTGAACTTGATCATTTCTATCAATGACAAAGCCCAAGAACTCGATATATTACAACAAAAATCTGAATTTTAACAATACAGTGGTCCCTTGTTTATCCCGCAGGTTACGTTCTAAAAATAACCCACAATAGGTGAAATCCACGAATTAGTCAGCTTTATTTTTTACAATTATTATATATGTTTTAAGGCTGTAAAACCCCTCACCACACACTTTATACACTTTTCTCACACAGGTGTTAACATTTCTCTCTTGTTTAAACACTCTCAAAGTTCAAACCTTCGTAGATTTAAACAAAAATAGGTGCCTTTGACGGTGCAGAACGTTTCACCGGCATTGCGGATTTTGTCGGGGAGAAAACTTGCAAACATACAGCACTTTAGAGTCACACCGCGATCCAACATTTATGTAAATCTGTCTGAACGCATTCTGGAGACACGGCACCGAGGAGATTGATTGACAATGGTCTGCAGTCTCTTAGCCAATCAGGACGCAGAACACAATGCACATTTACACAATATTAAAAAAGCATGCAAAATTGCGCTAAAAGAAAATCCGCAAAACAGCGAGACCGCGAAAGATAACCACGATATAGCGATCTGTATTAACTAAAACTGCCATATAGAACGCTGTAAACAAACCTCTTTATCCGAGCAATTTATGTATTTTAAAAAAGCTAATTGAACATACTGACCCAAACCCTGCTCACCGTAGCCACATCCTGTCCCCCGTCCTCCCAGAGCGTTGTCTCTTTGGCTTTGCGGGAGCGCGTGGGTACCTTTGCTGCTGCTTAAATGCTTGTCGCGCTGTCAGGCCGTATATGTGTTTTATCATTGTGCTCGGATTAGGCTTGACACGCACGCCGCTCCTCATATCTCACATGCACAAATACTGCATGTTCTTTATGCTTTATGGACTGGCATCGGGGGACATTTCACCGCATGCAATTCTCCCCACACAGACTATAATGGGAAAATATATGGACAACGTGACAAGTCAATCTTTTCTGCTGTGCTCTTAACAAAGACATGGGTTTGGTTATAATGAAATGTCACACATATTCTTGATCTATATATAATTATGTGTATTATTTGACAGCATTTTGTGACAGTTGAGTATCTCCACTGTGAGTAAACATTTTATAGTCTTTATATATATATATATATTATATTATATATATGTATATATTATAATCGTAATATTGCTCCGCTGGACGTTGTATAACTGAATGTGTATGCATTGTAATACTGTGGTTTATTTAAGGTTTGTGTATATAAAATGAATAGGTGGAAAGTAACAGATTACAAATACTCAGTTGTAAATGTACTATTATTATAAACGCGGGTTGTCAAAAGTATTGGATATTGATCAATACTAAAACTAGCATTATTTGAGAAAGTATCGATACTAAAAAAAGGCACATTCACTGGACAGAAATGAACCTTTCCTGAATAGTTTTATGAATGATCTTGAGTGTTGATATAGACTAGTATACGCCCATGGACTACACACTACTGCATATACAACGGACTACAGTGGACTCTTGTTTATCTCGGGCGTTACGTTCTAAAAATAACCCGAGGTCCGCAATGTAGTCAGCTTTATTTTTGACAATTATTATATATGTTTTAAGGCTGTAAAACCCCTCACCACACACTTTATACACTTTTCTCAAACAGGTATTGAGTATTGCATTATTGGCATTGTTCTTCCTCGGTTTCTTCTTATTATTATTATTATTTTTTCCCCCTCTGGGATCGCAATTTGTGTGTGTGTGGGGGGGGGGGGGGCGGTTGCGAGGGGGGCGAGGGCCATCATTGCCGCTTGCGGCTTTAAATTAACGTTGTTCTTCCTTTCCTCCTGTGTTTTTTTCCGCCCAAAAGATCGCATTTTTCACCCCCTGAATATGCATGAAAAGTCCCACATATGAGTATAGGATCGACCTCCGCTCCGGGAAAAATTTCATAAATTTGACATTGCAAAAATGTCCCAGTCCCAGGTTTTTTGGTCCAAATGAGCTCAGATTTCACATGCCACATCTAGACACATGGGTTTTCATAAAACATCCATGTTTTCTCCAAATGCCACACCGTTTGCCTGTACACCCCCGCCGAAAAACGTCTTTGTTTCCTGTTTATCTGATTCAAGTTCATAGACACATGGATCAGCCTAAAGAGCTCAAATTCTAACCACTTATGCAGAATTAAACTGTGAATAGAGAACCATAATGAGCAGGTGGCCAGTGACCTCTATAGCGCCCCCTACAGGACAGTTAAAAGACACAACTTTGTCCGATTGGCATGAAACTTGGGGAGATAATTGTGGACCTCAAAAGGGGCAAAAAAGTCAAATACACCATACCTGTATTATGCATGAGGTTGTAATGGTAATTCGACTAGCCATTGACATACACTGTACAAGTCTACTTATAGAGTCATTATAGTAATAGCGTGCGCAGAACTTTGTACATGATAATGGCATGGCTTTTCACAGCAGATGTCTTTTCAGATGTAGCACTTAACCTTTTCACAGGTTCCTGTTACATTTCCTGTAATTGGCCCGTCACTCAGTGTGAGTGGTTTGTTCTTCTGATGATCTGTTCTTGCTGGGTTTATTTTTGGCACTCCGCTCAAGAAGTGATGGCGGGGGGCATTGTTCTTGCTGGGTTAGGGTTCTTTTTTTTCATATTATTATTTTTCCGCCCAAACGATCGCATTTTTCACCCCCTGAACATCGACAAAAACTCCCACATATAGGTATAGGATCGGCGAAAAATTTCATAAAATTTGCATCGCGACAATGTCCGAAGCACACCGGCTCAACAGCGCCACCTAGAAATTTTGAGATTTTCAATTTAATAGGGAGGCCCGACTCAGATTTTGACGAAATTTGTACCAGTACCTTTGTCCGATTGGCATGAAAGTTGGTGAGATCATTGTGGACCTCAAATGGGGCAAAAAAGTCCATTACACCATACCTGTATTGTGCACGAGGTTACCGGTTCAAAGCCGTGGACCACCATTATATTGTCATGGCCACACATATATAACAACTGTGTGGAGGGGGGTGGATAGCGGCCGGGGGGTGGCCGGGTGGGGAAAATAATGTGTGGGGGCAGTTGCCGGCCCCGGGCGGTCGCACAGAGGGCGAGGGCCATCATCGCCGCTTGCGGCTTTAATTTGAAAATTGTGTTTGAAATGTTAGTATCACGATAGCACTGATAAGTACTGCGTATAACACGACAAGTTCAAATAGTCTCAAAAGTGGCAAAGGACTTTTTACAGAGGATTACTGCAACCAGTGTGTATCAAGCTTAACACACTTAAACACTAAATCCACTTTGTTTTGTTACTGAACTGTGTACACTGTGTTTTATAGTATTATCTAGTGTTCTAGTGTTCCTAGTCATTTTTTTTAAGAAACTTTAGTGCAAACTAGGTACATTTTGCAGCTTTCTGGTCAAAAACACCTGAATTGAAGTTGTTCTGCAGTGGCCGTTTCAAGTACTCTATATGATATATATCAGAACAGACTGCCCTGATTACAGCTGTGTGTTTCTGACAAACAGAAAGGGGCAGAGTTTGAAGTGTGGATACCTGTTAGACCACACACTCCTCTCTCCTCACTCTCCCCTTCAGTCCTCCAGGTACTACCCAGTTTAGGAGCTCTATTTGAAGTGTGATTGTGGGCGGAGTTTAAGCGTTTAGCTCCACTTTAGACACCATTTTGGCAGCAGTACTTGCAGCTGAGTACATTTGAAGCCACGTAACTGTTCTTTTACTTGCACTCACTTTTCCAGCACTGATAGAATGCAAAGAACACAAAGACTCGAGCTGCTGCTACTTTCGTTCAGCTTGAAAACGGCATAGTAGTCAAGTGTTAGATCTGTTTTAGTTTCAGCAGGTTCAATCTAACACTGAATAAAATAAAAGTCAAAAACAACTTGCCATGCAGTGAAAAGTTAAAAAGTTGAATTACACTTTGACCAGAGGAGACAGTACATACACAAAGAGGTACCTGTCTGCACTGCCCGTACTCTAAGATGGTACAGAGACACTTTGTACTGTTAAAGAAAGAAGCTGATTGGCTCCAACTCAATGTTGTTATTCAGTAAAGTACATAGAATCTTAGCTCGTCTTATCTGTGTGAGCTTCTTGCAACAAAAGTGAACATTTTACACATCATATAATGTGTTAGATAACCAGGGCATTCACATCATTACAAAGTACACAAATAATATAAAGGCGCAAAGTGAATTGACAGAGGTGGGTATAGTATTCAAAGCTTGTACTAAAGTAAGAGTAATGTCACTTCAAAATAATATTACTCAAGTAGAAGTATAAAGTAGTGGTCCAAAAAATTACTTAAGTAACAGCAACTGAAAGAGTATGATGTAATATCTCATGTATAATTTGAAGTTAATGTAATGTGAAAGACAAAACAGTAACTAATACACTAAATCTGGTATTTTCAAAGGATACAAGAATGTTCAAATCACTTCATACTGTCAACATAAATATTTGTCACCAAAATTTTAAAGTAAGAGTACTGTTAATTCAATTTAAAAAACATTTACTCAAGTAGGAGTAAAAGTATGCAGCTTGAAAAGTACAATTTCTTTCAAAAGTTACTCAAGTAAATGTAACTGAGTACTACACACCTCTGCAAATTGAACACTGAAATGACAACACAGCAAGAAAGAAGAGAATCCCACGCTCTCACCTTCAGAATGAAATCGTGGCTCAATTATGGAAATCAATCACAATTATTTTGGTCTTAAGTCATTTTATAAAACTGTTTTTGTCCTGTGGAAAAAAAAAACAAACAAAAACTTGTATTATTTAGTATTGTCGTTATTCATGATTAAAAAAGCCACTGGAAATAGGAAAAGGGTTTAAATGGTACAACGCGTGCTCCTATCACCAAGAACGCATTTAATTAAAAGTTTTTGATTACACAATTTTTGGAAAACTTATTTACTTACTTTTACTTTTTTATTCAATGTCTTACAGGGATTCTCTTTTTTCTACATCCTCAGCTCCATCTGACCCTCCCCTCTACATCCTCTACTCCATCTCACTGTCTCCTCTGCATCCTCTGCTCCATCTAACTGTCTCCTCTAGTACATCTGACCATCTTTGCTGCATCTTCTACTCCATCTGACCCTCTCCTATGCATCTTCTACTCCATCTGACCCTCTCCTCTGCATCTTCTACTCCATCTGACCCTCTCCTCTGCATCTTCTACTCCATCTGACCCTCTCCTATGCATCTTCTACTCCATCTGACCCTCTCCTCTGCATCTTCTACTCCATCTGACTGTCTCCTCTCCATCTTCTACTCCATCTGACCCTCTCCTCTGCATCTTCTATTCCAGAGGAGCCCAAACTTTTTTTTTATCGAGGGCCACATCTCAACACATATTCGAAGCGGAGGGCCACAGACCGGTGATCAATGCAGCGCGGTTCTTCACAAACGCAGCTTTGACGGGGCCACTGCATATTAATAAGTCTTGAAATACATTCATTTTAGGTTTCTATTACAATGCAATATGATGTTTGAGGTTATAGTGGTAGAAATAGTTTAATTTGCTGTTAAAAGTACCGCTTATGATCAATTGGGCCAGTTCAGCAGGAGGCTTGAGGGCCGATAAAAATTGGTCTGAGGGCCGCATTTGGCCCCCGGGCCTTAGTTTGGACACCCCTGTTCTACTCCATCTGACCCTCTCCTCTGCATCCTCTGCTCCATTGAATGCTCTTCTCTGCATCTCCTACTCCATATTATCCTCTCCTCCGCATCCTTTGCTCCATCTGACGTCTACTCTGCACTCTCTGCTCCATCTGACCTTGTTCTCTTCCCCCTCTGCCTCCTCTGCTCTGTCTAACCCTTTCCTCTGCATCCCTTGCTCCATCCTCTGCTCCACTTCTACTTACTGAGTACTTATTATTATTTTATGACAAACAAAATCGTCTAAATCATGTTCACATCTTCGCTCTGCGCTTGTGGCTGCAGCTCATTGTGTACTATCTGCGCACCAGGTGTTGTTCTGTTGTGTTCTGGTAGGGGGCAGTAGCAGCTTGTTGTAAACTTCCCTTTCTTTCACATGGTATTTCAGGACAAAAATATCTGCCAGGCAACCACAGTTGGCTCAGAGATTTTTATTTTTTTTCTTTGAGAGATAGAGAGATTCGCTCTTATAGAAGCCACAATGCTAGTCGGCCTGACAAATTTGATAAAAGCATTTCCAGGTATGAGCTATGCTTTATAGACACTTTAATGGTTTGGGAGCCTGCTCTATGCAAAACATTTCAGTCATTCGAATGATTTATGTCAAAAGATGCTACTTCTCTGTATGATTATCCTGGAACTACTTACCTTCAGCTATAGGTTTCCCAGTGAATTATGTTGTATGGGCTGAGACAGTAGATTAGATTTTCCTCTCTGTACCTTTATTGAATAGGAGAGCGGGATTTTAAAGTGCCTATGACAGACAACTCATTTCACTGAAGCATTGTTAACATAACGATATTAAAGACATTCATTGAGTCTTTTTTGTCCTTTTTTTTTTTTTTTTTTTAAATTGGCTCTGTGCATAATAGCGTCCGACAACTTCACTCTGAGTGTCACTATTTCCTGTCCAATTGTTTTCTTTATAAGGTTTTTGCAGAGTCACAATAAAATGGATAATTAAATCTAAGGCAGTGGACAGGAAGAAATAAATACTTCACCAGAGGACACTTCTGTGTTTAGAAACAGAGATGTTTGTGTCTCAGTGCTAATGCTAATGCTAATTTTGAGGCATAATAAGTATTACAACAGAGCCGAGTATTCTACATATAAAAATAATTGGGTAGTCTTTATTTTAATTCATTTGAACTGTAATAGGTTGTTTATTTTATGTTTTCTCATTTTAATAAAAGTGACTGTTAGCTTAGAGGCACAATGAGCTAGCTAGTGTGCTGTTGTGACAGGTTAGGCAACTAATTCCACACAAAAAACATAGTTAATAACACAAATCTAACATAATTCTAGATATGACCAAAAATCTTGCTTGTTTTTTCACATTTTCAAGTTTCAAGTTTATAGTTTAACTTCCTGGTTGGACATGGGCAGCATATGACATACATAATAGTAATAGTTTATAATTGTCCAGTGTGTGTTAGCAACCTAAGTGTTAGAAAAGTGTTAGAATGGTTAGACTGCTCATTCATTAAAACATAGTTAACATCAGATTTGACCAAAATCTTCCATAGCTGACTTTGTATTTTAAAATTTAGGTTTATAATTTTACTTCTTGGTTGGACACAGGCAGCAGATATGAGGATATACATAGAGATAATCCCATAACGGTTTAGACTGAGTTTTAGTAAAATTATGGTAAAAATTTATGACACGCACTATCCCACCAAACCAAGTCATAATTATAACATGAAATCATGCCATATGCACATTAAACTCAGACAGTTAATACATGTGCTGCATAGGAGAAGCTTTTTCCATAGGGTACTGACAAACTATAGGGGGAATACAACATGCGCTTGCAATCATGTCATGTTTGCATACAGAAATATGACATTGATGTGTGATGGCGTGACCGTAGTGTGTAATTATCCACAAATGAAATAGCTGTGAGCAGTAAGCACCAGTACATGCAGAGATAGAGAGAGAGATAGATGGATAGATAGAGCTTTCCTATTCCATAAATTTCCATGTTTGCCGAGCGTGTTTCCTATGGTTTGCACAAGGTTTTTCCCACTGTTAGCATAACTTATTCCCTAGCGTTTGCATAAACCTTTTTTGATTGTTCCGATTTTGTATGATTCATCTGCACACCTTAAATCCTATTGTTTGCGTATCTTATTATTAATGTTGACACAACTTGTATCCTATTTTTTGCTGAACCTTTTTTTTTTCATATGCAGTGTATTTTTTCAGTGAATAAAAATGTAATTAGATGCAGACTTCGTCATAATGTATGTCTGTGGATTTTATGGGTACATTTATTCTAACCTGAGATGTCTACATTTGGAAAACACTTTATAAACTACATCTCTGTTTCCAGTGAGGCATTTTGGCATTGGAGCTCCAGCTGCTGGCAAGATAAGGGCAGAACATTTAGAGAGAAACTATTAAAGCCCTTATCCTCCATGAAGGCTATGCTAATAAAGCCATCCGTTCGTTGTGAACACAGTTTGACAGCAGAACGAGTCTGGCAATGGCTCAAACTAGGACAAGCCTTATTAAAGGTACGATGGCTCTGTCAAACCATATATTTCGATATATTTCGATATGCTCCCCACAGTGAAAGCAGTTTGGACACTCGTGGTTTATGGACTTAAAACCTGTGTAAGAGAAATCTGGAGTTTTATCTATGACGCAACAATCTGGGGAAAATGCAAACAGAGCATTTTTGAGGGCTCAGAGAAGACTACTTTGGATTAATGACTAAATGAAAGCAAGTGTGAATGGGAATTTTGGGAATGGAATTTTCACGAGGGGACAGCAGTATAACATCATTAAAAGCTCAAAAATGTCAATTTATGTTCATGTGAATGTACTTAATTACCCAAATTATAAACCGTGACATCCTTGTTAACTTTGCATCTAACTTGTTCCGGTTATTACCAAGCCATCTGATGCCTCCACATTTTATGCCTGCCCTGAAGAAGACCCAGACGTGTTCAAAACATGTCGCACGTCCCGATTATAGCCTAAGAAAGGACTTTTATTTTAAGTCAGAGCGCCTAGGATCTTCTTTTCTTTTTGTATTTATCTCCCATTTATGTCCAATTATGCATATGTCATTGCTCTTTAAACGCTCGGTTAGCTTAATGCTGTCCCTGGTGCATTAGCGGTGGCGCTGTGAGCTCACAGTACACACCAGGACTTGTGTATAGAGGGGTGAGTGAGTACTGCACACACACACAGAGCTGTCACATTATGAGATGAGATATGGATGTGATCATAATGCCTCCTCCGGTGGTCCTGAGTGACAGATGAAGGAGCATGATTCAAACGTACGTGTTGATAAATCTCTCTTGTCAGGATATACTTGTCATCATATATATTTAAATCTGATGGGAGAGCCTGATGGTAGAGCATTCCACTGAGATCAAATAAGCAGCCGTTTACATCTGACTGTCTGTACTTAAAAGGGTGCATATTACACTATTTTCTGATCTATTTTATAATGTTTCCTCATCAAAAACATACTTGGAGTTGTATTTTGTTTCATTCGCACATTTTTAACACACAAGCCCTGCGTATTCGGGCTTGAGTTCTTCTCTCAGACCAAAAAAAACACTCCGTTCCACCTTGTGATGTCATGTGGTGATACAGGAAGTGCTCTACTGTGTTTTTAAACTCCATGCATTTTCACAAGAATCAATTGGATAAGTTCAGCCCCGGAATTGCCAATCTCTACTGTAAAAAACATAACTGTTAACTTGAAAAATACCACTTCATGACATCACAAGGTGGAACAGACCATTTTGCACTTTAGAAATGTAGACAGACTAAAAATGAAATATTGCAATATTTTAGCATGACTTAAAGACTTTAAAGGGACTGCACTTTTTTCATGTAATAAAGTTTAATTAGTTTTGCTGTTTTTGTGCCAGTACAGAGATATTGAAAAAGCACTATATAAGGTCAAATTGAGACTGCTGTGAGTTGTCTGTATTGAATTATTTTTTTTTTTTTAATGATCTGTGAACAAAGAAGTAAAAGAACAAAGAAGTTGTCATTAGCATTACTCTGCTCTCACTTTTGAAGATTGTAAAAAGCTCTTATAAACTCATCCAGGTGTATAATTAGAACACTCAGAATGCATAAGGAAAAGAAGGAATAACTTTGGTCTGTTACCTTCACTTAAAGTGCTTAAAATGACAGGTTTTCATGTTTTTCTTGTTATGAATTGGTTTCATAAGGACAGTAAGATAGTGGTAAATATTTATCATAGTTTTAATCAATGAAGTAGTGGCAGTTTGTGAAAAAGAAGAAAAAACCTTGAGAAGTAATACAGAATACAGAAAATAAAGTAATACAGAAAAATACAGGAAGTAGCGCTGACTTCTAAAATTGACCATTTTTATTAACAAAAGCTTATTCAACGTTGTATTTGGAGTAATTCTGGCATATTTGAGTAATTGCATTGCCTTGTTATTGAGGCATGAGTGCTATAAAAATGTAATTTACACTTATCCCCGCCTACAGGTTATTAACAATTAAACTCTGGGAACATAAAAACACCATGAATGGAAAATCAGCTTTTTGCTAAAATGAAATCCACTCAAATGTCCTATATTACACAAAATAAACTCTTATGAGCTTTAAGCCATGTTATAATGTTACCTCCTCAAAAATATACTTGTGCTTTGTTTCATTCACACTTGTTTATGTTAGGGATGCACTGTTCCAGGTTTTTCTATTCCAATACCAATGTCGATTCTTTGATTTTAAGTATCTGCCGCAGTTTTCAAGTTAACAGCTGCCTTTTACCTTTTGTTGAGTAGAGATTTGCAGTTGGCAGGGCTGATGAGGGCAAATGAATGTAAGGTTTATGGAGTTTAAAAACACAGCAGAGCACTTCCTGTATTATCACATGACATCACAAAGTGCAACAGAGTTTTACAGTTTGAGAGAAGAACTCGCCTATATATGCAAGATCTGTGCTTTAAACATGTGTGAATGAAACAAAGCGAAACAGCTCCTCCAGTGGGACCTTAAGGCATTCCCAGGACGGCAGATCGATCAGGAAATAGTATAGTAGAAGAAGTGTCTTGCCAAGGAGCACAACGACAGCACACGTGGATTTCGGGTCTATAATCAAAAGTCCACCGTGTGCTCGTGTGGCTGATCTGATAACATTGATCCTCACAGTGATAGTGAAGCAGGTAGTGGTGATATGAGTGGGATTACACGGTGCGTTCAGGGACCTCCCACTGCAGGAGCTGAGAGTGCACTTTCACTGGAGCACTCATCTGTTTTCAGATTCCAGCTGCTGTACAGAGCTGTGCACAATATGAACAGAAACAGGGATTGAAAAAAAAAAAGATATATCCTTGTAATTTTTGGCTAATAGGTTGGATTCACGTTTTAGACTTTGATGAAGTCATGATTAATAGATTGGTGTCCAAATGTATAATTCCCAAATGTTGAACTTTATCACTATTTGTTAGAGATTCACTCCCCAAACTTACCGTATTAATCGTATGACTCAAACCTATTATAATAGATTCATTTTACAGACCAAGGTTTAGTTTGTCTCAGCTGATTTAAATAAGTTTTGCAGCCGTCTTCCTACCGATGAAGGCAGGACGACACCACCGTCTGCGGTCCAACCTCTTCAGGACAGTATCCCAGGTGCGTGAGAGTAAAAATGCCCCCTCGTCCCGGTTTAAAGTCCCATGGGCACGTTTCTATATATCAATTGCCTCCTTAATCCAGCGACGATGCTTGTTGTCCTCTGTCTCAATGATGTTTGCTCTGTCCCAGTCCATAATGTGGTTCTTTGAGTTGCTCCTGTTCTGCTTTGTGTTTTGTTGCCTTCACTGTTTCCTAGTCCCTTAGTCTCAAAAAAGAATCTACTATAATAAATCAACGGAAGACCAGATGAACCTCATTGACCGTTTGACTCAAGAGTCCTTTCGGCTGACAACATCCACATCTTTTAGCTTGAAGAATGGCACCACTTTCTGAAGCTATTGTGATTTGAAATAGTTTTATTTACACCGACAGAGAAGACATCCTATTTTGTTTCAAGTGGATAGACGCAGTATTTACAGAGATATTAACCATAAACCAGGTCAACCACTCTGTACCCTGACACCTCTTTCCTTCGTTCTCTCTTTCCCCCTCGCAGCACTGAAGATTTAAGATGATGGTAGATAGACTCTGTCAGGCGTCCTCACTTCCACCTCTCTGGTTCTTTCCCTCCCTTTCTCCTTCTTTCTCCCTCTTCCCCTCTTCCCTCTCTCTCTCTTTCGTATCACTGATGATTAGAGTTGAAGGTAAATTGTGTCAGGTGTCCTCACTCTCTTTTTCTCTCTCTGACCTCTATCCTTCTCTCCTTCTCCTTCTCTCTCTTTCATAGCACTGATGATCCGAGTTGATGGTAGATCGTGTCAGGTGTCCTCACTTCCACCTCTCTGGCTCTTTCCCTCCCTCTCTCACTCTTTCTCCCTTTCTCCCTCGCTCCTTCCTCTTCCTCTCCTCTCTCTCTCATAGCACTGATGATCTGAGTCGATGGTAGATTGTGTCAGGTGTCCTCACTTTCACTGCGCTCTCAGCTGTCACACGTCTCTCTTTCTCGCTCTCTTTCATTCCCCGCTCTCTCTCTCCCTCTCATAGCACTGATGATGTGCGATTGACGGTAGATTGTGTCAGATGCCCTCACTTCCAGCGTGCTCTCGGTTGTCACACATCTTCACTCAGATCTGGGTATGGCTTGTTGTTTTTGTGTCGGTACTTGTGCTTGTGCGGTCGACACTAGAGGAGGGAGCGAGCAGAGTGCCCTTATTCTGCGCACTCCAGAGGAAGAAAGAACACTCTTTTCTCAAGTCGTTTAGATATTAACCTCCCAAAGCCAAGTGGCATGCCAGCGCTACTCGTACTAGTGGGTTAGAGTGATGAAAATCTAGCATTGTTGCCATAGCAATTAACAACTCCAAACTAAATATTGTATCCTTTGAATGGGCAAACGTTTTCAGATTATCACCTAGGTATCTGTGGGTTTCAGAATGATGAAAATATTAGGAGCATAATGAAGAATGGAACATGAAGAATGAAACCTTTGGACAGTATAAGTCTTATCCATGTCTATACAAACAAACAGGTGACGCCACTAGGCCAAATGACAAGTCAGAGCTGTCATGAGGCGAGCCCTCTTACAGCAACAGAGCATGTTTGTTTTACATATCTTTGAGTGATAAAAACTGTAATGGAATAAATGAATTAATGCGTATTGTGAAAAAATCCAGGCAAAATAGTAATGGCTCTTACCCTTACCAGAAAAGTTACCATTGACGTATTCTTACCCGAAAAAAAAAACAAATTATATTTACTAGTAATTTCCAGTCTTAATATTGGGTTAGTATCTACTTATTTAAATTAAAAATACAGAAAGAGAAAAGACAAGTAGAACCATGACTGTGCTGTGTATGTGGGGCTGTTGGACCTTCAGCACCATGGACAGCTCCCAGTGTCAGGGCAGGAAAGAATAACAAAAGATTTAACACTGGCAAAGTGTAGTATTTGTATTTCACTGTCATATATTACAATGCTACCTATGCTGTGCTAACTCTGAAATGTGTGCATTGTACAGAGGTAAACGTGTGGTGTTTATAATGTGTGTGAATGGGTGTTATTCTTTCACTGCACTTTTGGTGGTGGTAAGCTACTGTGAGCAGACTGATGGAAGTGAGGCTCCCAATCACTCACACACCACATTCATACTAGGCATACAGAGATGGTAAATAGCCTTACATCTGCAGATGGAGAAAACCTTATGCCAGTTTTACTTTCATGTGGATAGGCCCAGTAATTACAGCTCTATTAACCATAGAGTTAGCATTTTGACAGTTAAATTCCACCATACAATTCTTGCCTTTTCCTCCAGCTCCATTTTGAACTGGTTATTTTATAATGTTGTGGTGTTATGTGAATACAAACTGTGCTTTATTTTCCTCCTGTGCTCTGATCAGATCTATGCTAGTAGTCCTCCTGCTTCACATGTGTTCCTCTGTGATAAGTGAGACTATCGGCGCTGTCCATGGTGCTGCCTTATCTTTGTATGTGCTTCTCCCCTTTAGTTTTGATCGATGATTTAAACCTGAGCCAGAGGGACCGAGGAGGCTGAAGGGAGGCAGTCATAGAGACATTCACCTGGTGTTTTCAAGAATGTGATTCGTCAAAAGTGTCAGAAATATGAAAGATTAAATAAAACTATGGTGATTTTAATGTATTTATTCAAGTATATATGTATAATGTAATGTTTCTACTAGTGTTGCATATGGGTTGACATTGTTTTTTGACAATGTCCTGGTATCAATCAATCAATCAACGTTTATTTATAGAGCACTTTACAACACTCAAGGTGATCAAAGTGCTTTCCAGTAAAATCAAATTAAAATAAGTTAAAATCATACTAAAACAGTAAAATAGGAGAATAAAATAGAATAAAGTACATTAATATAACAAATTATAAATAATGATAAGTGGTATAGTCTCGGTTTAGTACTAGCTGGTTTAACTTGGGTTAGTTTAGTTTTAATCTGGGTTTAGCCCCTATTTCGTAATGTTTTAATCCTTTAGTGCTGATGTAATGAGGATTTTGGAAAGCTTAAGTCCTGGTTTTGTTCTGGTTCAGTCTTGAGTTAGTCTATGGTTGTGTTCATGTGCACACTATTGTCACTATATAAACATTTCAAACTCAATTTTGACGCTAAGGAATAGACTTGATACTCGATACATGTTCTGATACCAACAAAATTTCGTTTATATTACCATGTGTCCAGTGTTATGCATTGAGTCTACTCCTTGGTATCAAAATCGAGCTTGAAATTTTAGTATCATGTTTACAGATTTTTGTCTCCGCATTGTAATAAATGCCCATCCCTCATAAGAGCTGGGACTAAACTGGAACTAAATAAACCAGGACTAGACCAGGACTAAACCAGGATTAAACCTACACTATTAAAGAACCAAACCAAGTCTACATCAGGCCTAAACACGGCTCACGTCAGGACCAAACCAGGGCAACTGTGAACACAACCATAGTCTATGTTTTGGTGATTTTAATTGGTACATTTCAGTGAATTCTTTTCGGAGGTAAAAGAGATCATGTTGTTGCCTTCATTACAATCTCAAATACCATGGCACTGTTACTTCTGCTGAAAGAGCCTGGGGGCATTTGTTTTTTTTTTTTGTTTTGTTTTTTTGTTTTTGTTTTGTTCTATTAGCATCAACTTTACGACTAAATTATTTAAAAAACCCAAAAATAAAACTTGCATGAATTATCTAGCTCTTTATAAATGGGTCTTAGAGTTGCTAAAACCTGAACCAAGAACTAAACCAACACAAACTGGACTGGAACTTTAAAAAGGGACATTGATTGATTGATCTAAGCAACTTTTCTATCATGTTATAACATTGTTCCCTATCAAAAACATGCCTAAAGTGGTATAAGATGTCATCCAAGCATGTTTGAGTAATTTAGTGATCTTTCCTGGGTGCTATTCGAAACCCTCTTTACGGTTAGCTGTCAGTTTCTGTCCAAAACTCAGCACACAAGCCTACGCCGCCCACATTCCCACACAGCAATTCCCCATAAATCTACAAAAGAATGATACAAAACTGTACGCAACAACTTGACAAACCTGATTGTGTTGGCTCTGAAGGGGGAGTTACTTAGCACAGAGACTCAAAAACAAGCAACAAGCATCAAAAACAAAACTGAAACTAACATTTTAATACATTGTTTTTGGCAAATATAGAATTTTCTACATGACAAAAGTGTTAGCAATTAATATTTCATAATAATAATTTCCCGTACGCACTATCCGACTAAAACTAAGTACGTCAAGTGTGCAAATATTTCGAGTACAATGACCTTTATTGTGATGATTCAGTCCCTGTATTGTAATGCGATTAGGTACTATTGTGTAGAAACAGACGGAGTCACCCTTCAGAGAGAGGTCTGCGTATATAATGCCTTTGACGGGGTCCTGACAGTCTAAATCTCATTATGTAAATACAGTCAAGAGGAGGCAGCAGCTCAGGGACAAGTCATGGACAGGGATGGGTGAACCACACACTCTACTCACTGTTTCACGCTTCTCCTAGGAAAATGTAACAAAACGTAAGACTTGCATTTTTCGGGCTGTACAGTTAGGCCTGTCACGGTAACAAATATGTTGCTGAAGTAAATATAGAAGATAAATTATAATATTGAAACCAAACCATAACCAAACCAGAATGATCCCCATTTATTTTGGTTAATAATTCAACCTTCTACACCTCAAATCTTATCATATTGCAGAAAGAATAACCAAAACTGTCACACTGCTACAAAGAAAAAGTACGCTCATAGACTGTAGATATAAATGGACGTAGCTAACCCGCTAGCCATCGCGTTCCAAATAGGATGTGATCATTGGCGCGCCTCCGACTCCATTGACTTTGGCTCCAATTCACTTTAGATTGAAAAATTGTCATCTGTCTTTCTGTAACTGCTGCAGTGAGCCTCGTCATTTTGGCCTTAAAATGTTCGTATTAACCCGCTCTGCATGATCCTTGTATTTTTATATCGCTATTGTGTCCGTAAATCAAGATATGAACGTTAATAACAGACAAATCAGGTGCCTTCCTTCTCCCGAGGTCACTTCCGCTAGCGTTAGCAACAGGTTTGATTGACAGTATTGCTAAGCGTCTGGTGTTACTTTCGTCACCCTCGCTCTGGATTGGCACTTTGGTTGCTATGATACTCACAGTCGGACTTCCAAATATGAAACCTGGCTTCAAATTTGCCCCTATAACTGCTAGCCTCGATGAGCGTCATTTAACGTCACACTCACTTAGCCCACTTCTTTATACAGTTTATGGATACACATGATATATTGACCTCCAAAAATGATTGTTCCATCCATCATATATTGACCGATAAGTTATCATGACAAGCCTATGTAGAGTTAGTACTTAAAAAAAAAAAAAAAGTGTCTTACAAGATCATTCAATTCAATGTATTTTTGTATTGCTCAAAATCTCAACAACAAGCTGTTAGAAAATCAAACAGTGAAACAGTCACCCGTCAAAAACAGACATCATCGTTAGCATCATTAGCTCTTGTTAATTGAGGTGCCCTGGTTCAAAGGTCAGGGGTTAACCATAATTGGGGGCATGTGCTTGGAGAAATATGTAATGGAAAGCCTTTTTAGCTCTCCTTACAGCTGGTTGGCTGTTGCATAGTCACTGTAATAAGTATTTAAATAGGCAAGACAAAGCAAGGCAAGTTTATTTGTATAGCACAGTTCAGTACACAAAGTAATTCAAAGTGCTTTACAGAATAAGAAAAATCACAATACAACAAGTCAAATCATAAATAATCTTCATAAAAGTAACATTAAAAGTGAAGAGTGCAGAATAAAATCATTTTAGTTATTCACTTCTGATGACGTATTTAACTAGTTTTAAGGAAAGTCACCCGGAAATGGTTGATATACAGTAATGGCAGATACTCAAAGCCTATTAGTATTTTATCATTCAGTACAGTTCATAGCATCTCACTCATTTGTCTGTATAACTCTGTGTGCACATATGGCCATGTTTGTATATTCATACTAGACACCTGCAGAGTCTCAGAGGTCCTATTTTACACTGAGTTGTGAACCTTATGCCATGTTAGAATGTTGTTTCCTCATCAAAAACATACCCGGGGTTGTGCAGAGTCAGTTCAGTTCAACCTGTTTTTGTAAAGCCCAAACTCACAACAGCAGCTGCTTCTTAGGGCTGAACAGGATCATCGATTTTAAACAACAGAAGGTTAGAGAATCCAACAGCGAAACAGTGATTGGTCAATAACAGACAAATAGGGTAACCAACATTCATTAGAAAACAAGCAAATGGAGAACTGCCCCGGAGCGCCCCCTGTCCTTAGACCCTCCTTCTCGGCAAGAAAAAGCAGTGGGGAAAAAGAAATACCTTGAGGAGAACCACAGTGAATGAGATATCGAGGCTGTAGGGCCAGAGCTTAATCAACTAAGGGACAGAGAGATCCAAGATAGGGTACGACGGACAGACTACTACTACTACGATCCAGACATCACCCGGAGGTCAGTGGCCAGGCATCCGAAACAGTTGCACTCCCCAGGGAAAGTGGGACAGGGAACAATGTGTGAATAGCAATGAACAGGATACAGGTGAACTGAATAGTGAATGCTGTTGACAGGGAAAGGAGGAGGAAACAGGATAGTGCTCAAATTGCCATACTTCCCCCAATAAAGCTGCTCCTAAGGCAACTAAGCTAAAACTGTGAGCTTTATTTCTGCTCCTAACTGGCCTGGCTATAAGCTAATTCAAAGAAGAGAGTCTGAAGCCTGCACGTAAATACACAGACTCTTTGACAGAAGCTTGGTCACTGAACGCTCACCCTCCTACTGTGCTTTTAGACACTTTAAGAACCACCAGTAGTCCAGTATTTTGAAAGCAGAGTGCCCTGTTTGGATGATATGTTGCTGGACCGTCTTGCAGATATGACGGGACCGTGCCCTTTATGTTTTTAGATGTCAGGAGGAGAACTTTCAATTTAATTCTAAACTCAACAGGAAGCCAGTGAAGGGATTCCTGTACTGGTGTGAAGTGTTCTCTTCTTTTAGTTCCTGTTAAGGGCCTAGCTGCTGCATTTTATAACCCGCTGAAAGCTTTTTATAGAGCTTTTAGGACACGCAGCCAAAATGGAATTACAGTAATCTCGCCTTGATGTAACAAATGCATGGAAGCTTTTCGGTGTCACTTTTAGGCAAGATATTTCTGATTTTGGCCATATTACACAGGTGGAAAAGGGCTGTTTTAGTGGCTTGGTTTATACGTGCTGTGAATAGAGCTCTTGGGCAAATAAGACTCCAAGGTTAGTCACACTGTCGTTGTCCAGTGTCTCGCAGCCCTTGAACAATGACCTCTGTCCTTCTGTCATGACTTAGTGTAAATATGCAGGGCTTGTGTGTTGAACATGTGCGAATGAAACTAAACACAACTCCAGGTTTTTGATAAGGAAACATTATAACATGGATCAGAAATTAACGTCCTTCAATCATTAATAATTAGCTTGGGTCTTTTATCGGAGATGTATACAGCCTCCTCAATCCTCATGCGGTTGGAGCAGAATTCAGAATTTGGAGGAATAAATTGACAATTGTCTTGTTTAGGTTCCTGAATGTCATGTTTAAAGCCATTTTTATTTATTTTCAATAAGACTAAATTAAATCAAATCTAAGTGAAATATTGCTATGTAACAGTTCTTAAGCTCTGTCACCTGTTTGTCTCCATGGAGATATTATCGCTTTCCACAGTATCTATCTTACTTTTATGCTCTGACAGGTGTTTTTATTGCAAAAAAGAAAGAAAAAAGCCCAGTAGTGTCACCTGCTTGTCTCTATAGCAATTGATAATGTTATTTCAAATTGTCAGCTGTGCAGTTATTGTAGCCTAAACTATTATTAGAATTCCTCATATACTTTACGCATGCCAAAATCTGCTACTAATCCTTTAAAGAGGGGGTATTTTACTGGTATTTTATGGGGAATTAACTGCATTTAGATCGCCATGTTACCTTTTATTGTCTTGAAAATGCTATATTCACCGGAAAAAAACAACATATTAACATGTGTTTTCATTTCTAACACTCTGAGTCTCCTCTCCCTCTTACTCACTCTCCCTTCACATCACTATCACATCATAATCAGCTTGCATCTCGCTAATGGAACTACCGCACATCATCGGGTTTATTAACATCTGGTTTGTGAAGTTGCTATGTAGGGTTTAGTATCCTGCTTTTGTACATTTATGGAGAACTGTCGCGTGGGAGCATTGTTTGATGTAGGCTTGTGGTCTGGGCGATGGGTAGACTCTTTCAGCTAACGACAAGAATGGTTTGAATAGGGCCCAGGAGAAATCACTAGATTACAGAAACATGCATGGATGACATCTAAAACCTCTTCAGACATGTTTTTTGATGAGGGGATAATGTTATAACATATTAGAAAGCAAAGAAAATTGGAAAACAGTTTAGTTAAAAGAAAAAAAAAAACAACATCTTTAACCCTGCCCCTATGCCACACTGTGCATACACCTCATAGGGAAGACATATAGCTAATTAATCCCATGACATAACAGCTTGCACAAATGAATAACATTAATAACTCGCTAAAGTGCGTTCCACAGCAAGAATGTGCGTAAAGGGCTGTGTGATTTATGACTTTAATAACTGCCCACTCTCTCTATGTAAGCTAAAATCTAGACTATATGCACAGCTGGTAACGACTTCACCCCCAGTGGCGTTACCAGTTTTGATTATCGTTTTGGTCATGAGGAGTATTTAGGGAAATGGTCTTGTACTTGGCTACGCATTGTTTGGTTTTCAAGTTGTGTTTAACCAAAGCACCCCTATATAAATTGAAGATTCCTTTCTATAGTTAAAAATGGGCTTTTTACTTTTATGTGGTATTAACTGCTAACACATAACATATTTAGATCAACACTGTTAAGTTTTATTGCTTTGAAAATGCTATATTATTCTGAGTTCTCTTTGCTCTCCATGCTAAGTCACTCCAATTTCAGAGCGCTAACACATTACAACTGGCATGCACTAATGAAATCACTGCATATCGCATCAGGTTTGTGAAGTTGTAGTGTATTGTTTTGTATCCTGCTTTTGTATATCTATTTAAAAAAATTGTCTGATACAGGCTTGTGGGCTGAGCATTGAACTGAATCGTCCTGCTAACTGTAAAAAAGTTTTGAAAATGGCGCAGGAGAGATCACTAGATTACTCAAACATGCATGGATGATATATAAAACCACTTCCGGCATGTTTTTGATGAGACAATAACATTATAACAAAAGCTCCAAAAAGTTGGTTTAGCATAAAATACCTGTTCTTTTAAGGAACTGTATGTAGCCTGCTCTTACTGTTTAAAAAAAATAATATGCTATGCTTTGCGTAAAAGCTCAGAACCTCCAGAATTCACTCATGGAGCTACAGAGGCTGCACTAGCACTGGTTAATGACAGACTGCAGGTGCTGGGGTTTAGGTAGTGAGGCTTCAGAAGAGTCATTTTAGGTTTAAACCAACTTGATTCCAGCACTGAAACTGGCAAAACACCAAATTAAAACATCAATAGCCATTAGTGATCATGTCCAACGTTTTTGTAATTAAGACTAAATCAGCAGTACAATTGTTATCGGTAAAATCTATATTTGATTTGAAAATGTTTACCTTGCACCTTGTAACGCAGATAACTCATGCCGTTGAAATTTACAATCAGAATCCCGCATATAGTTCCTTTAAAGCTATGTTTACCCAAAGTACCTCAGTCTTTATAAATTGTGTAATGACGTAAAACCATTTTGTAAGCGCAGTGGAGTGGCTCATCTAAATGTACTTAAGATTTCTTTCCGTAGTTCATTATACTTCATTCCATTCCATTTCCACGAATTCCATTTCATTTTCTATTTTCTGTACTGACTAATTAGAGCCATTATGCACTTATGCACTGACGGTCACATTGAAAACAGTGGAGTATACTGGCTCTATATACTAATTAGACTTACTCAAACCTGCAGGAAGGAAGCAAAACGCAACTACAGTTATGTTTCTGGTGGAGGAATATAGTTATGACATTTTAGGATTAATCTAAGGACACACTTTTACACACAAACCTGGACTAGACCAGATTTAAACCAGGATTAAATCAGGATGGAGCAAACCTAGTCGAAATTAGGACTAAACCGGGCCCAAACCAGCAGGATATATCCGCAAATTAGGAAGTAAGGCTGGTGCGCTGTTAGCATGCTAGTTGTTGTTAGCTTTATCGTGACAGTAAAACTCTGGGAAAGATGTGCAGTGAGTAATTCAGTCACAAGAGCTACCGTAATTGTGTTAGAATTCAATTTCCTTTTGCGATAAATGGAAAAAAGTTATAAAATACATTTCAATAGAGTCAATAGAACATTTAATTTTTTGTGCTCCAGGTGCTGATTTCCCGAAACTCAAATACGACTACTGTTGCACCGTCACATCTATTACTCAAACAGGGTTAGGGTTAGTAAATGTAAGCTGTTTGAAAACTACTCAGCGAACTACAATTTAATTAAAAAGTTACTTAAGTAAATGAAACCGAGTACTACCCCCTCGCTGCTGTTTTGATGATGACACAACAGTATGGCACGGTTAAAAGCCAAAGTCAATACATCCACGTCCTTTAAATCTTTTCTTGGATCTTGCTTCTAAACCCACACACAATGGCTCATTTCTGCTCTAATAGCCGCTCTGCAGAGAGGTACAGTCAGGTTGTGGACTATTCACACAGCCTTTTTCTGTTTTTCTCCTTTTTAAACTGAGGAAATTGTAGCATGGCTTTGCTTTTGATCTGGCAACACACAGTGACCACATTTACCCTTTTATATTCTGTGTCAATGCGTGTACACAATGATAGGAGAAATACTTAGATTTTTTTTTTAAACTTCAATGTATTCTATTCAATGTATTCAATGTATTTTGTAACATATTTTGTAAAATTAACCCCTGCATCTTGAATACAACACTTTCATATTAAAAGGACATGTTGTTATTGCCCTTTAAAGTGTGATCAAACACCAAACGTCCACTCACAATCATTTTCTGTGGTCAGAAATGTGTAAAAATGTGTGTGTCCTGGCTCCAGTGGCCTCTGCGATTTAAGTGCTTGGTGACATCACACAGAACTGCCCTGATTACAGCTAGGTGTTTCTGGTTACAAACATCTGGCTGCAGGGGCGGAGTTTGAAGTGTGTATAGCTGTTAGACCAATCACACTGTTCCTTATACATATAGACCCTGCTCCTACCTCACCCAGCCCAGTTTAGCAGCTCTGTTTAAAATGTTGTTTTCGCCGTTGTTTAGTCCCACTTTCAACATGCTCTTAAATACCTTTGTTCTGGCATCTCATGATTTGGGGAAAAATATTTATTTAATGAATATACTGGGAACTGGGGTTACATCATCTACTGGCAGTGGTGGGAATTATATTTAAAAAGTCGTACAACTAGGTTATCAGCTTTTTCTGACATGCTAACGGAAACCTGCAGCCCTATGGATTTATGGACTTAAAAACCTCTGTATTTTTACCTTTGACGTAACAATCCTCGGAAATTCAAAATAGCGGAGTGGACTTATTAAACAAGACCATACATGTCGCTAATTTGGTTAATCCACCTGTCAACCAGACTTTGTATTAAAGAAGTGTGTGTATTTTGGATTCAAGGCAAGTAAATGGTAGCTGTTAACTTGAAAATTGCCACTTCATGACATCACAAGGTGGAACAGACCATTTTGAGGTTTGGAGATGTAGACACACTAATAATGCAGAGTTACTCAAACATGTGCACATACATTATAGCATTGCTTAAAGCTCGCGAGAGTCAATTTTGTGCAATATAAAGTGTGAATTGCCTTGAGTCATATTTTGCATAATCATTCAGGCCCTTAATAGGTCATCTCTTCCTATTAGCGTACTGGATATTCCTATTGTTTTCCCTGTTTTGATTTAGGCTTGACGTGTAAATGGGTCATAAATTATGTCTAAGCCCCTCGTTTCTGATTAGAGATGGATTGTCTTTCCTAACAAAAATCGCCTCTTTGACTCTTCTCTCACATATAGAACAAATCCAGTCCAGAGTTTTACTAAATATTCTGAAAATCCCCAACTGAAAAAGTAATAAAAAATGTCATTTTCAACATGCATTAATAGCACTTTCTTGTGTATTACCATGGCCTTTAGTATTGATACCTGCTGAAATGAGTATCTAGTTTCGATACTATTGACAATCCTAAATCTGAATGTGTATTTCTGGTACATGTAGTTAGTTACCTCACAACACGGCCTGTATGTGAAGATATTAATGCTAATCTAGTTATTTAGTGAGTCAGGCAGTTAATATTAGCTCTATCCCTTTAACTTAACAGGATTGTGTTGTGTTTACTCAGAACTGCAGCGAGGCGTGAGGGCTTAATGTCACTTATATAACATGTTACACAAGATTAAAGGTCTTCTTATTGAGCGCAACTGACTTTCTTGAGATTTTACTTATTTATTTATTTATTTATAATTAGGGCTGAACAATATTGGCCATAGCAAATGTCTCGATATTTCCTCAATCTCAATTATCTAGATTACCGTAACAGTTTTTATAGAATTCGCTGATGTCATAATTTCAGATGTAATGCATGTAAAATATTGGAAAAATACAATAATCTGTTTCTGAGGACTGGATGTTCCGCAGTATGACATTAAAGGCGCTATACCGGATTATTACTGTCATAAAATGAAAAAGAATTTGCAGTGGTCTAAAGTTATTCTTCACTTTTTTTGCATTCAGAGCGTCCTAATTATTCACCACAATGAGTTTATAAGCACTTTTCACAACTTTCAGACACCAGAGCGGCGTTTTGCAGTGACGGTAAAGCTAACAACAAGTAGCATGCTGACGTGCACTTCCTGATTCACTAACAATAAAACTCGATTAAATGCATTTAAATGTATCTATCTTTCATTCAAAAAAACAAACAAAACATAACTTAAAGAGAACTCTGAGTTGAGTTATCTCTCCACAGATCCGACCTGTAACTTGGTCTGGTAGCATCGCCCACTTGTCTTCATGGAGATGGTTGAAGGGCCCATATTCTACTCTTTTCTGATCTTTTTCTGATCTTTACAATGTTGATTCCTCATTTAAAACACACCTGGAGTTGTGTTTTGTTTCATTCACACACATTTAACACACAAACCCTCTATTCCACCTTCACGAGAATCATTTGGATATTTTTAAACCTGGAATTTCCTATTTCTACTAAAGAAAGGGTAGCTGTTAATTTGAAAAATACCTCTTCATGACATCACAAGGTGGAACAGAGCATTTTGAACTTGAGATTTAGACAGACTAATAATAAAGTGTTACTCAAACATGTGTGAATGAAACAAAACACAACTCCAGGTCAGTTTTCGATGAAGTAAGTACAAGACTCAATTTTGCGTAATGGGACCTTTAAGTTTAATGCTATACTGTGAAACACTCGAGGCAAAGTAATGTAATCTCCACGTCAGCAGCTATGGATCTTTCACCAGAAATATGACATATCTTGCACTTTTATCCCTTTTACATTTTGGTTTTATGTTTCCTCTCTGCACTTTGTTGCCACTGGCCGTGTCTGGTTCTGTCCTTTGGGGGACACTGTGTGAATCGTAATGTCCACTTCACAGTCAAAGCATGTCCCCTCACCTCTGCAGACGCTACTGTCCCTGTACGGCCTGGTCTCCGGTTACACAGCGCAGAGGAGCAGACACGTCCAAATACAGCTGAGAGCGTATGTGTGTGTGTGTGTGAGAGGTTAACGGTGCACTACGCAACTTTTACGTTTTGTCTCCATGGAGATGTCGTTATGTTGCCACGGAATCCACGCATTTCAAATTAATACATGGCCAAAAATACAAACGCAATGTCCAAAAGTGTTTCAAAAATCCATCCAGGTCGTCCGCCAAACTGTGCAGTGTGGCCCCAGTGTCAGGACGACTCAGACAAGAGAAGACAGGACAGAGGGGGAGGAAGGAGAGAGGGAAAGAGGGAGTGGAGAAGAGAGGGAGGGAAAGAGAAGGGAGCGGGGAGGAGAGAAGGAGCAGGAGGGTGAGGGTGCGTGAAGAGGGGTGGAGAAGGAATGAGTGAGGGAAGCAGATGAGTGGGGGAGGGAGAAAGGAGGAGAGAGTAGAGAGAGACAGGGTAGAAAGGGAGGGAGCGGGAAGGAGAGCGGAGGGAAAGAGGAGAGTTGTTGGTGAGGATGAGGGAGGGAATGAAAGAGAAGGGGCGGGGGGGTAAAGAGGGGGAGAGGGAAAGAGTGAGGGAAGGAGAAGGAGAAAGAGGAGAGGGAAAGAGTGAGGGAAGGCGAAAGGGAGAAGGGGAGAGGGAAAGAGTGAAGGAAGGAGAAAGGGATAAGGGGAGAGGGAAAGAGTGAGGGAAGGAGAAGGGGAAAGAGGAGAGGGAAAGAGTGAGGGAAGGCAAAAGGGAGAAGGGGAGAGGGAAAGAGTGAAGGAAGGAGAAAGATAGAAGGGGAGAGGGAAATTGTGGGAGAAGAAGAAAGGGAGAAGGGGAGAGAAAAAGTGAGGGAAGAAAAAAGGGAGAAGGGGAGAGAAAAAGTGAGGGAAGAAGAAAGGGAGAAGGGGAGAGGGAAAGAGTGAGGGAAGGAGAAAGGGAGAAGGGTAGAGGGAAAGAGTGAGGGAAGAAGAAAGATAGAAGGGGAGATGTAAAGAGTGGGGGAAGAAGAAAGGGAGAAGGGGAGAGGGAAAAAGTGAGGGAAGGAGAAAGGGAGAAGGGGAGAGGGAAAGAGTGAGGGAAGGAGAAAGGGAGAAGGGTAGAGGGAAAGAGTGAGGGAAGAAGAAAGGGAGAAGGGGAGAGGGAAAGAGTGGGGGAAGAAGAAAGGGAGAAGGGGAGAGGGAAAGAGTGCGGGAAGAAGAAAGGGAGAAGGGGAGAGTACAGATAGAGGGAAGGTAAGAGTAGGGAAAGAGAGGAGAGTGGAAAAAAAGAACATAACATAGAGGGAAGGGTATAGAGTGGAAATACAGGAGTGGAGTGTGAGAAGAATAGACAGTCGAAGAAATAAGACAGACGCATGTGGTCAGAGGCGCAGAGGAGACGAGCATGTGTGTGTCTGCACTGTGGACTTGACAGGAACACAGCATCGACTCGCGGCAGTGGCAGAGTGGTTGACAATCTCTCCTTGTTACCGGAGTGTAGTAGCCTCACCAGCCAAGATTACATGTTTTTCATTCTATACAATGACGTGTAGGATGGGCCCTTGTCTTATCTCCCAGGAGTTCAGATGATTGACAGACGGATTAGCCAATCAGATAAATGCAGCGTCTGTCAGTCAATGAAAAAAACTAAAACTAATTGCACAGTGAAGCAAAGGAGATAACAGGTTTTAGCTGTGCCTAGTTGCGCTTTATCTGATTTCTGTCATCTTAAAAAGGTGAAAAAAAGAAGTTCATTTTAAAAAGGTTTGCAGTGATCCAGAGTTATTCCGCGCTTACCTTATTCATTCTGAGCATCGTAATTATTCACCGTGATGAGTTAATACTCACGTTTCACAACTTTGAACAGCAACAACAGCACACTTCCTGGTTTGGAAAGGTGGAAGACAAAAAGAGAGACAGAGGAGATGTGGAAGACAGAAAGAGTGGACAGAAGGGTTCTCAAAATGATCAAAAAATAGATACTAATCGATTCTAAAACTAGTACTGAAACTAGACACTCGAGCAAATATCAGTACAAAAAAAGTCACATTCACAGGACAGAAATGAACCTTTACTGAGTAGCTTTACAAAGACCTGGGGCTGTATCAGAACGAGTATAAGACACACAGACAGTATCATGTCGATACATGAACAGATAGTATACGCCCATGGACCACTATGGAACCGACCGAAACAAACAAAATCTTTATAATTAGATGCAGACAGCCCACAGTGGCCTCATTTTGGCTGGCTCAAGACAAATGCTACTTTTTTATATGGAAAAAGGTTACTGCCCCTTTAATTCAGATCTTCATGCAACTCAGAATGATTGATTTAACAAGCATATTCATGTTTTAGATGAATAAGAAACTTGTGCTTGAGTACTGGGGAATACTGGCCTCTGCCCTCTGCCATAGTTATAGTTTTGTACAATGTGAGAGGGGTAGCCTATAGTGTTCTTTCACCATTCTGCTGCACATGTGTGACCACACTGACCAGTTGAATACAGAGCAGAACAGGGTAACAGCCAAACGCATGGGCAGGGAAACGGAGAGAGGGCCAGACTACATATACGCACACAACAACACCAGCACTGAGGTAATGCGGTTAGGGGGGCCTTATAGAACTGCACCAAATATATACGATTTAGCTTTTTTGACTTGCTTTAAACCAACTTTAAACCCCTTTAGAGCACTATCGCAGCACAATCATGGTGCAATCCCACTAATGAAGCTACTGCACATCATCAGGTTTGTGAAGCTGTATTGTTTTGTATCATGACTTTGTGTATTTATGAAAAATGGTCAATGGGAGCATGGGTTACTTAGACTGCACCGCTAACCATAAGGAGGGTTGGAATAGTGCCCAGGAAAGATCAGAAGATTCCTCAAACATGCATGGATAGCATCTAAAACCTCTTCAGCCATGTTTTGATGGGGGAACGATGTTATAGCATGGTAGAAAGCTGATATTGAGAGAGCGTGCATCAACAAAAAAAAGGAGAACTGATGCGAAATACATAGGAAGTAGGAGCCAGAGCCTTCTTTGAATTCACACTTATTTTCATTTGTGTCGGCTCTATCGATGTGAACCTGAAAACTGTAGCCATAGTTCTCCATACTGCGTGTGTCTCGCTCGCGGCCTTCCTCTCTGGACACTGATGAATGGCGCCGCGGTCTCGTGGATGGAACATAAATCCTGGAGCGACTGGTGAGGTAGACAGAGAGAGATGTGGGTCAGAACTCAAAGGGCTCTGCTCCATAAATATCACATGCATGAATGACAAAGTGTGCATAGATTCTGACTGTGGCACCGGGGCATATTTCTGTATTCATTGTTCTTTTGATTTTGTTTTAATATTAATGTAGTGGAATCATTGTTAGGGATCTTGTGTGTGGCTGGAGCAACTGCTGGGTTAAAATGGTGCTACATACAGAGCCAGGTCATGTCTCCATTGAAGGCCTAAACATTTCAATATTTTAATGAAAGCAAGTAACTATTGTAGCCACAGCTGTCCTGAGACACACTGACGGAAGCAAGGCTGACAATCTGCATTACTCCGACCATCGCCTGCTCTCACACACATCACATTCATACTGGAAAAGGTGAGTTAAAGGTCATATATTACACAAAACTGACCCTTGTGAGTTTTAAGACATGATAGAATGTTATTACCTCCTGAAAACATACCTAGAGTTGTGTTTTATTTCATTCACACATGTTTGAGTAATCATTTATCATCGGTCTGTCTATATCTCCAAAGCTCAAAATGCTCTGTTCCATCTCGTGATGTCATCAAGTGGTAGTGTTCAAGTTAACGAGTACCTTTTACCTTTTGTCCGGTAAAAATGGGCAATTCCCTGGCTGAAATCATCCAAATGATTCTAGTGAAAGTGTATGTAATTTAAAAACAATGTAGAGCACTGGTATTTTTTTTACCAGTATTTACGTTTTGTTTTTTGTTTGAGAGAAAAATATGCAGGGTTTGTGTGACATTGACAGTATATGCAAATGATGAGGAAACAACATTATTATACAGGTGGCCCAAAAGTCACTGACAGTTGAAAAAAATTCATAACTCCTTTGTTTCTAAATATTTTTATTTTATTTTTTCAGAGCGTTTAGAACGACTCTTCCGACATTAACATGAGCAAATACAGCACCGAGGAACGAACCCTCATTGTACAGTGGTACTTTGAGTCACATGGGTCAAATTCAGTTACCGTTGACATTTTAATACCAGAGATGCCCCAAGTGTAAATGCCATTAAAGGAATAATAAGTCGTTTTCAAAGTCAAGGGGGCAGTATGTGATCTCCACAGACTTAACTGGTCCTGAGTTCTTCCTGTTGGGTGATATTAAAGAAAAGATGTTTGTGAATAAACCTCAGACAATAAACGACTTAAAATGTAAAATCGAGGATCAAATAAGAGCCATAAGCACGGAAATACTTTCAAATGTTATGTAAAGTGTGTTGAAAAAGGCTATTCAGTGCCAAACCCAAAATGGTGGACACTTAAAAAATATTACTTAAAAAAATAGGCCATTATTACTTCCCCTAGTTTAAGTAGTGATAAGTTCAAGTGTAAGTGAACAATTATAACCGTATATATTGGCAAAAATCTCGAAAGGTTCAATTTACCCACTGCTAAAATTTGGTGAGTATAACTTAAGAATTATAGGAGCTGTTGAAGATTTAAAAGTGTCAGTGACTTTTGTAGTTCAGAATATAGCGTAATACATGCCCTTTAAGTATTTGTCAGTATAGGGTAGTAACATGTGGGTAATGTCACGTTGAATATCACTGGTTGCGGCTCCTGTTAAAAACCGGTTGGCACATGTGGGTGCCTCCAGCAGGTGTGAGCCGGGGCTGAGAGCCTGTGCAGAGATACTTTGGCACCTTCACAGACACTTGTATCTGTAAGAATGGTGTCTGAAGGCTTGGGGCTTATGGGCACGGTTCACCGCTGAGTCGGTTTATTTCCAGCTGCTTTTAACCTCGCACGCCCCAACGCATTCTTGAGAACCAAAATGTCGATACATGAACAGTAAAAACGTGAAGAAAAAAATAGTATTATCATGGTAACTCAGGGCTCCATTTTAGATGTTAGTGCAGCCTCCAGCTTTACTCGTGCTTATGTCTCGTAATGAGCGTCTGGGCTTGTGACCACTAGAGCAGAGGAGAGGAGCTTCCGGTCAGAATTGTACACGACTCAAGGTTAAAGCGAGTCTGATAAAGATTTGGATGTTACAGAAGATTACATCATTACACTCCACAGGTCAGGAACGGGTCCTGGATTAAGCTCTCCGCGGTGACGCCTCTGACCTTCTCAAAGATGAGACGGTCAAAATGGCACTTAGCTAAAGCAGCAGTTAGGGAAAGTTGTTAGACGGCTATAAACAAATGACACTAGTTTTTGTGTTTAATATTTAGATAAACTATGAGGCACAACACTCACTTAAATGGAAAATACTAGTCCAATCTCATTTTTATTTATTAAGAAAACATGAGCTATGTTTGGTTGACGTCCTGTGCTCACATAGCCTCTTTTAAACTTGAAAACTCTTGTCTCTGAAATTATTAGTCTGGATCTATACTCCCTCTTTCTTTCTTGTCTTTCACCATTTCTTTCCCTCTTTGTCTTCTCCCTCCCCCCGTCTCTGCGCCTTCGTTTCCTCTACATATATACTCTACTTCCATCTCTCCCTGTTCTTTCACGCCTGACTTTTTCCTTTCAACTCCATCTATTCCTCCTTCTCTCTCACTCTCTCTCTTCCCCTCTCTCCTCCCTCTTTCTCTCTGCCTCTGATTGCAACAGTAATGGCAACCTTCAGGACGTCTGACCACGCACGGCCACTCTCCGAGCACAAACACCATCATCCCGCGTTCTATCAGCTCGCTCATTATGACACACAATAATCGTCTGCATTTCTTTATTTTCTGCACCTGTTTGTCTGGGAGCTCTAATTTTAGCGTCTCGTTATCTCCCGAGACCGTCAACAGCACGGCAGGAGCACAGTTATGAAGATTTGTTTACGTATTCCACAACAAATTTCAGACAATTTTGATTTAAACCAAGAGATATGTAAACAAGCAAATGAATGAGGAGTGATTTTCTTATTGAAGGGATAATAGCGTTGGAAGAGCTATCGCAATCAAGTTGAAGTTATTTAAAGCTATGCTATGTAACCTTTTCCATTTGGTGGTGTTTATTGCACCGAAAAGCATGCGTCCTTACCATAGACTGTACATATAAATGGACATAGCTAACTTGCAAGCCGCTACATTTAGAAAGTGATCATGGATGCGCTTTCAGCTTTATTGACTCTGGCTTCAATTCAGTTTACATTGAAAAACTGTCACCTTTTCTCTGTAAATGCTGCCGTGAGCCTCATCAATTTGGTCTTAAAATGTTCGTTTTAACCTGCTCTACACGATACTGGTATTGTTATTTCGCTATTGTATCCATAAATCAAGATATGAACATTAATAACAGACAAGTTGTGTGCCGTCTTTCCCCGACGTCGCTCCCACTAGTGTTAGCAAAAGGTTTGATTGACAGCGTTGCTAAGCTTTCACTCCCTGCTAGACCAGTGGCGGGGCCGGGAAGCACCGTCACCTGCAACAGTCTGCTATGATACTCGCTCTTTCAGAATCCCAGATATGTACCTCGGCCCCAAATTTGCTGCTATAACTTCTCACCTCGATGAGCTTCATTTGACTGGAGCTGAACACTACGGGTGACGTCACACTCACTTAGTCCACTTTTTTATACAGTCTATGGTCCTTTGTCTGAGTGGGCTTGCAACTCCACAAACCTGGCTCTTATTTGGCCTGCTTGTTTCCATATAAATGTTGTTCCTTTGACTACAATCTTCCACAGTTAAGGCTTAAAACGTATCTATCTATCTTTAAACTTTTTATTCCCCTGGACTCATCAAGACGATGTGCCGGATCCAGAAAGTTGCACACTGTACCTTTAAGTTACAAAATTTCATCTACATAATTCTGTGTTATTATGTATAAAATCTGCTGACCCTGTACTTAGACCTCACACATATTTTGAAATGCATTGATTTCTTGTATAGGTTTTTTTCATATTTTAGCCTTCTCTCAGCATCTACGCTTGTTTCTGAATGACATATTTTTGCATAATAAGCCTCCATCTGAAACCGCCTCTTGACAGTGACAGTGTATGCAAATGTACAGGGCCACACCACCCACTAGGGGCTTCTAAAAGTTGAATTTCCCCTGTGTAAACTTACTTACTTAGTTGCCTGGCATGCTTGTATTTCTTGATCCGGAAACAAACATGATCGTCCAATCAGATTAGCTTATTTCAGTGATGCATGTGAAATGAAGGAGCTCATTGGTCTCATTAGTGTTTAATAATTCTGCTGAAATCTGCCATATTTTTTAGTCCCCTGGGATTTTTTTTCCCTGTATTTTTCTCATATGTTTTTGGCGAACGACATTGACTCTGTTGGTGGAGCGTTTGTCCATTGATCTGAAGGTTGGTGGTTCGAATCCCACTCTCAACATAAACATCTTTGGTTGAGTGGTCAGATCCACTGATCCAGAGTTTGGCGGTGCGATTCCAGCTCCCACAGACGAATGCTGTTGTTTTGTCCTTGGGCAAGACACTTAACCCACCTCGTCCCCAATGTCTGCGTGTACTGGTGTATGAATGTCTGTATGAATGGGTGAGTGCCCCGAAGGTGGAAAAGTGTATAAAAATTACCATTACGATTACCCAGACTGATGGGTGTACCTGATTGGCTAATCCATCTGTCAATCACGCCCATCGGAACTCTGGGAGATTCAACAGTGACCAGACAGTACTGAAGAAGTTTGTGTTCTGGATTACCCTTACATGTCTAAATAACAGATATAAAAGGTGCTAATGGTTTGTTTTGTTTCGATAACATATGAATAATAGAGTTATAGTTTCTCAAACAATAAATAAGATCAGATAATGTGAATATATAGTCACCTGAAGAAAAATACGACCATGTTACAAATTGATATTTTGTGTTAAACAGTATTGTGTGGTTTCGTAGTTGCTTGTGAAACAAATAGTGACATGTGCATCACTAATCTAAGGGATAAGTTTTCTAAATGTAAGCCTCCCAGAAAAAGCTAGAATCCCGTTTCAAAAGTCTTTGCAGATTTATTTGAACTAGAAATAAACCACAGCAAATGGTATGACCCAAACCATGCAGCTCTCCAGCACGTATTTGTCCCTGTCCAGTGTGTGGGTGTTATTCTGTCCCCTCATTGCTCTGTCCCCTGTGTCTTTCTTTGAAAACCAGGGTGACTTTCTGTTGTCTTTAAAGCGATTCAAAGTGTCCTTAACTTTATGTTTGGGGTCTTTCATTATGCAAAACTGACTTTCAGCAAAGATAAGATAAGATAAGACCTTTATTCATCTCATAGTGGGGAGATTGCCGTATTTTACCAGCGTTTATTACACAACTAAGAGCAGATAGTGAAAAATGATGTGCAGGCAATAAAAATGGTTGAAAGAAATAAGAAAAATGAATACTTATGCTAACAACAAAGTAGAAGGACACTTTTTTTTTTTTTTTAGTAAAAATGACAAAAATATTGACAGTTTTGATGCACAAAATGAAAGACCAAAATCTGGTGTAACTAAAATCGAAATCCACTTTTACTTCAAAGAGGTGCATTTTGATCCAATATTATTTCCAAATAAAGGTTCTTTTTAACAGAATGTAAGCAGCACTTTGGTCTGAGTAAATGGGCACATTTTTATATATCGCTTTTCCACCTTCAAGGCACTCAAAGCACTTTACAACAAGGAACCACTCACCCACTAAGATACACTGGGTGCAAAGTGGGTTAGGTGTTTTGCCCAAGGACACAATGCCAGCATTCATCTGTGGGAGCTAGATCACCAACCTGGGTTACTGGACCTGGACCCGCTCAACCAATGATACTTATGTCAAGAGTGGGAGTTGAACCGCCAGCCTTCAGTGGACAAACGCTCTACCAGCTGAGCCACTGTCAACTGTTAAATCCACTTTTTTCACTAATGTGTTTAAAAACTAGCTAAATTTGCTGCTTTCTTTAAACTGTGGATACCTATTAAACCAATGACGCTGTTACTTGTATGTCCAGATCCTGCCTCTCCTCCCCACACACTCTTTTCTTCTCATTTCTTTTTTAGTCTACAGCCACTGTCCAGTTTAACAGCTCTATTTAAAGCGTGGTTGTGGGCGGAGATTAGGTGTTTCATCCCACTTTAATTTGTATCCATTCTAAACAACAGTGGCCCTAAAACTAACCCTTGAGGTACAACAACGTAATCCAGATGTGTTCCGTGGTTCTCATCCAACAACATCTCAAACTGGATTAAATTGTCTTTTCCTTCTACTTGAGTAATATTATTTTAAAGCAACGCTACTCTTACTTGAGTACAATTTTGGCCTACTCTACTCACCCCTGCCCTTTAACCGTCAGAATTAGATTTCAGACAGATTGCCTCACAAAGACAAACCATGCTACCCCATATATTCTAATTTCTGATAATTAGATATCCAGTCAAAAATCAATAATGACTTTTTCTGAAGACACAGACGAGGTGGTTGTTATCAGCTGCAGACCAGACCCTCCATTAACCCTGGTTCATTCTGTCTCCTTCTCTCTGTGTTCTGAAGCGGACTGAAATTTCTCATACTCTGTAAAGTGCCATAGTTCAAGTAGAGAATCAGATTAGACATGGATTACACTCTTAATATGCTAATGAGCGTAATTATGAATGTGAAATGGATTAAATGAGATGCTGATGAAAAACATACAGAGATAAGTGTTATTGTGGGTTGAAACTGAGGTGAAATCGTGCTTGTGTCTGCTACACGGTTACAATGTACGACGCCTGTAGATCATTATGGTATAATTTGCACATTTTTTACTGCAATATTGATCTAAGAGATGCACCGATCTGGTACCAATTTTGGATATTGGCGGCGATGCTGAAAAAAATAGCTGGATCAAATATCAGCTTCCAAATACTCGTGTGGCGAGGCAAAGGAATTGATGTACACAGACTTTTTACTGGTCATATTTGGCTCACAAAGTCTCATAATGTTTGAAATTAATTTAGGCAAAGTTCCTCTGTAGCCTCTTGTGAGATAAATAACAATCACATAACACATTTGGATCAGTTTTGTCTTACATGAATCTTGTTTTAAGGAAATAAATGCAAATTTCAGTCTCTCGGGAGATACTGAAAGCCACAGCAGCAAAATCGGTATCGGAACTGAAAAACGACTTAATAAGAGAGTCACGCTAGCGAGCATTTTTAACATTTTTTAATTTGTACCAAAATGGCAACGCGATGCTGCCATATCACCAATTAAGAAAATAAATTTGGAGAACAGCGTACAAAGCAGTTGGCGTATACAAGTGGCGGTGAAAACGGGGGTTGATTGGAGCAATGACGTCTTGAAAACGGTGTAAGTATAAAGATCACTAAAACATACATTAATGACGCTTAATACAACTATGACCACATGGTAATATAAAAGAAACTACCATGTTTTAATGCTGAAAATCACACTCTATTGTCTAAAGAAACAGTGCTTTTAGTTATCATTGTGGTATCAGAATCGGTATTGAGTATCAAGTCCATTCATAGGTATCAAAATCGAGTTTCGTGACAACACAGCACTCTCACTGTTACCCCCAAGAGCTATATGTCTGCACTGGGGCAAAACAAATTTCACTTTATTACATGAAGAAACTTAAATTGTGCGCAGCCCCTTAAACCTACTATATCTGAGCGGTAAATTTGAGTGATGCATTGTGAGCCTGTTTTCTTCTGTGGACTCTATCCAGTAAGACGAACCACAGAGAGGACTGTGAGGGGCTTAACTCCAGCAGAAAATCACAAATCCTCTCTGGATCCACTCAGTCTGTACAAATAAAAACCCTGTCCAGAGAAATGACATGCTTTTCAGTCAGAGCAGGCTGCTATATACGCCACTATACTGGTTGTAAAGCTCTATATTACGCTAACGGGAATCTGCGCTCTCAACCTAGTCTAATTTTGACTCCCCTTCAAAAAACATGCATGCTATTGTGTTTTCTTTTATCTCCGCTTGTTAAAAGACCCTGTATCTGATTTCCATGCATTTCAGCAAAATTTGTCTTGCCCCAGTGCAGATATATTGTATAAGCAGCTCTTGAGATCAAAGTACTTCTGTGTTCTTCTGTCTGCTATTTCTTATAAAGTGCGAGAACCAGGAAGTGCACACTTAGCATGTTAGTTATTGTTAGCATTACTGTGACGGCAAACTTATATAAACTTTTATCATTATTTAAAGAGGCGGTATCATGCAAAATTGATCAAAAGCGTGCCTGTAGAGGTTTTACATGTCATCCATGCATGTTTAAGTAATCTAGTGATCTCTGCTGGGCCGTATTCTGCACCCAAACTCTGCTCTGGCCAAGAAAAGTGGCGAAACGCGCTTATAAACTCATTGTGGTGAATAATTAAGAAGTTAGGAATAAGTTTGGACGACTACGAACTGTTTAAAATGAGCGAATTTTGTTTTACACCTTTTAAAACGATAAAAATCAGGCACAGTGGCTTCAGTATTGATACAGGCTGAATTACCACCAGAGAATATCTGTTTCAGCTACTTTCATAAGAGGCAATTACACCGTGAAATGTTGAAGAAGATTCATTTATAGATAAGAGCAGAGAGCAAGAACGCAGAACTTTTAGGTGGGCATGGTAATAGCGTGTCATCTATCACGTTTTATAATGAACGCGGAGTGAAATATGGACCAGTGTAATCAGCATGACGACAAATATGTGTGTGTGTGTGTACTGCAGAGCTCCCCATTACAGGCATCCCCACAGGCCGATGTACTGGAGATGCTAACATAGCAGTGTGTTAGCAGAACTAGGTTGTTATGAAGAATGAAAAGCTGTGTGCTGTACTCATTCAAATCAACTTGTAGCACTGTAATTATGATCAGAGGCTGCAGTTTGTTGATTTTTTTTTACCAGTGGTTCCCGACGTGGGGTCCTGTGGTCATCAAAGGTAGCCTACATATCAAATGAGCATGGAAATAAACAAGTATGTGTGTAAAGATGCAACTTTAAAGCAGATTGTAGCATGCATTCGTTGACATTATGGCAGAACTCACGCTAAGCTTTTTGAACCATGCCTTTGAAAACGTGAAAGAAATCTTAAGTTATTTCCTCTTTTTGAGTGAATTCACTTGGTTGCATGCTATGTTTTTTTTTGTTTGTTTTTTTTTTTGTTAGTGTTCCCAGCCACCGCAGATTCTCAGCATTTGCATGAGAAACTGGTATGAACATCATTTCACATCATTATTTAAAGAGGAGGCATTATGCAAAATTCATCAGAAACATGCCTGAAGAGGTTTTATATGTCATCCATGCATGTTTGAGTAATCTAGCGAACTCTCCCAGACCCTATTCGAGCCCTCATTACAGTTAGCAGTATAAACTTGTAATAGGTTCAGCCCATAACACGACATCACCCAATCTCCAGCACAACTTTTCAGAAAGCACAATACAAAACATACACTACAGCTTCACAAACCTGATGCAATGCACAGTAGTTTTGTTAGCGGAGCGCACATTGATTGTGTTGTGATAGAACTGTGAAGGGAGAGTGATTTAGCACGAAGAGCAAAGGAAGGGGGGGACTCAAATTATTTAATAGACTGTTTTGGTAAATATAGCACTTCTAAAACGATAAAAAGTAATGCGGTGATCTAAATGTGTGTTAGCAATTAATACGCCGTAGATGTTTAATACCACGTCTTTAAAAGAAGTGAGAGTAATAGAATGGACTTTTGTTTTTCTCAAATGTGACTGCATGTTCAAAGTTTTGTCTAGCCTCAGTTTATTTTCTTAGCAGACCTTTTGACAAGTATCAAGACATTTCCAACTGGTTTTCTTCCATTACATAGTTTTGTCTCTGTTTCAAGCTAAGTGTAGTTCAGTGTAGTTCTTGTTACGACATTTTGATACTAAGGAATAGACTCGATACTCAATACCACGAGAATAAAGAAAACACTATTTAGACAATAGAATATGATTTTCAACAGTAATCATAGTACTTTCTTTTATATTACCATGTGATCTTATACCTGCATAATCCTTCAGTCGTCCAGATATCGTATACGAGTCGATATGGTCTTACATTTCTGATGCAGCTCACGCAATTCAAGAAAGGTTCGTCTGATTTTTGATACTTTTAACAACCCTAGTCTGCACCCATGTTATAAAAAATCCTTTCTTGGCACTTTTACGACCTATTTCAAGTGTTGCAATCCCCAAGATGGAAATGGGCAGACATCACTTCACCCCACTTGACCAGATGGCGATTGTTTATGTAATAATGTGATTTAAATGCTTCAGTGTGGGCTGTGGAGGCTCTTTTGACATTCATTAAAAGTCATATTGCTGTCGCTAAATTGTGAGTTGAATATGTACGTGTTTATGGCCCTTACAGTTTATGCCTCCCACACTGAGTTGGAGCTCTGGGTCATTTTACACTGTGTTTTACTGTAGGGCATTTAATGTTGTTAATGTTCATTTATAAGTGTTCATTACCAGAGATCTCAGACCACGGTGGCAATTTATGTCTGAACCTCGTACCTGAGCTTAGCGTTATAGATTTAATAAGAAGGTGAATAATGTGGGACAATTAAACGCTTATAAATCTGTCCTAATTTAGACTGAATTTGTGTCTGAACTTGTTGAAGTACAGACATATAATTTGGGCTGTTGTACTTTTAAGGACATAGTTGTTTTTCTATAGTATAATGTATAGTATGAGTCAAAACCACATGTATTATCACAATTCCTCTTCACCACATCCTCGTCACTTTACATACAAGTCCACATCGTGCCATGTATTTGAATTTCCATCAGGATCCAAGGAAAATTCTCAATATCTGATACCAGATTCAGTACCATGCATCTATTTTCTTCCGCTTGTCGGGGGCCGGGTCGCAGGGGCAGCAGTCTAAGCAGGGACTCCCAGAATTTCCCAACCCCAGACACTTCCTCCAGCTCCTCCGATGGGACCCCAAGGCCGAGTGTGGAGAGGCTGGGATGAGAATCAGCTCCTCTAAATCCGAGGCCATGGTTCTCAACTGGAAAAGGGTGGCTTGCCGGAGGGTGGGGAGTCCATGCTTTAACCTCCTGAGACCCAAGATCTTGCAGGACTTTATTTGCAAAAACTATTAAGTGCTTGAACACATATATTGTAAAAAACAAAATGAGAAACAGTTGTGCCTCTAGGATCAATGTGTCTCATTTGTGCTGCGGACAGGTGCAGGAAGACATATACCTTTAAATAAAAAAAATACAATAAAATAAAAAAATATATACTAAAATACAATTTTAAAAAACTAAATAAAATAAAAAATAATACAATAAATGAATAAATTAAATAAATAAAAAATAAATAAAATAAATTTAAAATAAAAATAAATAAAATAAAAATATATATTAAAATACAATAAAAAAACAAAATAAAAAAATAATAATACAATAAATAAATAAATAAAATTAAATAAATAAAAATAAATAAATATTCTAAACTCTCAGAAATATTCAAAATTGACCATGTTCTTGTTGCCGTTCTTCTAAAAATTTGCACTGTGGCCTAAACAACCCAAAATGTGTTGTCCACAGATGAGGACACCAGGTCTCAGGAGGTTAAGTGGAGGAGTTCAAGTATCTCGGGGTCTTGATTCAATACCACACATAATAAAAAAACAAAAACAATTAAAAAACCCACATTTTTAGATAAAAATTGGCAATATTATATAACAATACAATTAATTAAATGTCTATTTGTTGCAATGTGGGGGCTGAACAAAACACATCTTAACGGTCAAATAAAGGAAGTCATAAAATGCCTATAATAATTAGGTTATTATCACAATTTTCTTTGAGTCAGATCACGATTTCGATTCATATAAACTTAGTATTTTTATATTGCCTCCTACTATATAGGGGGTACTCAGACTAACACTTAAGGAGTACTCGAGGCAAAGATGGTAGCGAACCACTGAGCAGCCATCTTAGTACCGGCAGTAAATCCTGGGTGGGTGATATGACAGCAGGCTAGAGTTGATTTTTGTCACTGCTGGAGTTTTTCTGCTCGAGATTTATGAATTAGAGTGTGTGATCAGGGGCTGGGCCTGTGACATTTTTGGAGCATGGCCCAGACTGAAAGTGAGCCATAGATTCTGGTTATTGCAGAACTGCACCTGGGAAAGCATAAACATTTAAAGGGCCGGACGCAATATAGACTGTTCGGCTATGCAGTCTATGGACGCATAAACGCATGTCCTGGTTTGAGCCCTGTTTAGTTCTCATCTAGAATTGGTCTGGTTCTGGTTTAGTCCTGGTCTAGTTCAGGTTTAGTCCCAGTTTTGATTTTTGATGATGTAATAACAACCTATATATTGCATGGAGACCTACAGTAGATATGATAACCAAATATTAACATAGGCCATAAGGGACTTTTACTTGTTTGATTTTCACATTACTCACTGCTTTGAACTATATTTTTGCAGGCTACTTCATTTTGATTTGTTGCCATGTCCTTCTTACATTCTGATTGCACCTGCATAAGAAAGAGATCCATTTTCTATATCCTGCAACACGAGTAGACTTCTTATTTATTTTCTTCATTCTTCATGTGCTTTGGCTATTGCAGCTGTACTTCCTCTTGCTTTATGGATAACTTTGAAGTCATTGTATTTTTACATCCACTTTTCTTGCTCTTTGGCTGAAAAATAAGGGCACTGTGATTTGTCCATGATTGTGCCTATTTACAGCGCTAACACAGACTTCCACGTGTGCACACAACATGATTACTGGATCATGGTTTGAATTTTGTTTAAAAGTGTACTGATATTTTGCTGTAATATCACATTGTGGGTATATATACAACTTCTGCTGATGTCTTTTGATGGAGGACATTTGCAATTACTGTATGGAAGGAATTCAAACCTGGGTGGGATTATTTTCATTATTTTACTTTTTAGATGATGATGATGATTATTAATATGTTGTATTATTTCTATAGTTTTATTTTGTATTATTTTGTCTTTAATGTGTATTTATTATTATTACTATTATGATTATTATTACACATTTTTCTATTCTATGTATATAACAATACTTGAAAAAAAATTTTTTCACAAACAAATAATGATAAAAAAGACTGGGTATTCTACATCTATCTCTATGGTGGAATGTTCAACAGTTGCCATGGAGACACAATGCGCATTAGCAAACACTGCCAAAAAAGTTTAAATATTCATGTCATTTTATGTGTGAAAGACTTGTTTAACACTACAAATCATCTCACCCTGTTGTAGTTCCAACAAAGCCAGGTCTTTCTGATCAGATTGTGTTAAAATAAAGTTCAGATTCAAGTCTAAAAGAGCTTCTGATAAAGTAGTGCTTTCTCTTAGCTTTAGCTTCAGTTAAGCAACATCATTTATAGCAACAGGCCTCAGTTCTAACGCCTAAAATGGGACGACCGATGGAAATAACAGGTGTTACAGTGGGGCGTCAGTCATATGTTGTCATTTTGTGTTTGCATTAAATCATTTTATTGTTGGAATTGGCTAACTGTGATCCCGCGTGTCTAGTGACCTCTCGACCCTCTTGTGTAGATATTGTACTGTGTGCTTTGGCTGGACTTGGCTAATGTTACCTGCTCCCTGGTTGACAGTGATTCACCTCCACACACACAGTGGACATGGCCAGTGCGTAACAGCTCTGTGTATGCACTTTCTTTAGCAGATATTACTAAATACGTTTCCAGTGATGGGAAGAATAATGTATTTAGTCACAGAATATTGCATTAAAAAGTATTAATTTAAACTTTATTGTCCACCATAGTAGAAATTTGTCTTTGGTTCATCATCACATGAACGCATCATTCTATCACAGATTAAGAGTCAATAAATAAGTTAAAATGTCGAAGTCAATGTTAAATTCATGAGTGCTAATTTAACATTTTTGACACAATTTAACTATTTTTGCAGACTACTTCATTTTGATTTGTTGCCATGTCCTTCTTACATTCTGATTGCACCTGCATAAGAAAGGGATCAGTTTTCTACATAATGGAACATACACATTTTACATACAATTTCCTGCTTTGGCTGAGAAATAAAGGCATTATGATTTATCCATGATTGTGACTGGTTGTACATTGCCAACATTAGACTTCCATGTGTCCACTAACTGTGCAATAATTTAACAAGTGGGCAGTATTTGGCACAAATTAATCTTCCTACACCGTCGTCGTTGCTAAAAACATTCTATGCCAATGTCCTGATGGCATCAACTTAAACTGTGCCCTTTCTGCGCTTTGTCGATGATCTTCCCTGCATTATTTACTATTCTGTTTAGCTTTTCTTGTTAGCTACTGTTAGATAACCAAAGCAAACAGAGATGTTATAAACAAGAACACTTTCAATCAGGCTCACGTAGACCCTCTCCAGAATCTGACGCCAAATCCCCTGAGCTTTAGATCATATCAAGACTCTGGCTGTATTTCTTATAGATCCCATTTGCATTCCCATTTTTTGTGTAAAGTTTAGCTTGTCATCAATGTGTGTTCCCAAATATTTGAAGCTACTCATAACCTCAATGACCTGATCAGAGATGGAGAAGGACTTAACGAGGCCAGGGTTGTTCAGGTCTTGTCTTGTTTTGGATGATCAGGGAATGCTGTGTACAAGAATTGTTCAATCATCCTGATAAGACACATACTTACCGTTAACATGTTAGTAAAACAGACCAACCATGTCCATATCATCAGCGTATTCGAAGAGCTTAACATTTCTTAATATATACCGATACGCAGTGCAGTCAGATTATGTTGAGTTGCATTATACAGTTTAAAAGACACGACATAGGATTAAAATAGTTTTGTGTATATTTTTATGCATATATCACTGATTAGAGAAGGACAAACTGCACACTCTCACCACAAGAACAGCGTTTTCTATATTTCTCACTAATACTTTGCAGCTTCGAAGCCTAAACTAGGAAAGTATTTTGAATACAGCCAAATGAAAGAGTAACTGTTACTCAAAAGTTGTATTCTGAATAAATATTTTTGGTAATGCTCCTAACATCTTTCATTTCCACACATGCTTAATGTAGCTTTACAGTGTTGCTTGTTTGCAAAGGCAATGGTGCTGAATTAAACATAATCACTTGATTTAGCGACGGTGTTTATGACATTTCCTTAGCATTGTGTAGGCCCGTCGTGGTATTTACTAGATTGACTTTGTTCAATATGTTTTAGATGGAACAATAATGGTTGGGGGTCAATATTTATCATGTGTATTTTTACTTAGTATTAGTGGGGCATGTTTTTGGTATTTTTCTGTTCTACGATTAAGTTTGAGCTTTAGACAGTTGAATAAATAACTTCTATGACTCATTATAGATACTTTAGGGTTATGGTGTCAGGGGTATAAATGAGTTTCTGTATAATCTTTAATTGTGTATGTCATTCAACAATATATCATACTTCAAAAAATATTATCATTACACGCCTAGCATTGTGTCTAATGGACTTTGGGGCTCTCCATGAATAAACATGACCTTGACCTATTGTGAGGAATGTAAAAGTAAAAGGCTAGCACATAATAAAGAAGATTTGAACATGTTTTCGCGACCATAATGTCCATATGTGTCTGAACTGTAAATGTGATGGATCTCCTACTGTATGTTTGTTCCACAGACAGAGCTCTGAAGACCTGGAGAAGAAGCTGAAGGAGGTGTTCAGTGAGAGAACCAGCCTCCTGCACCAGCTCTCCAAGACCTCCAAAGAACTGGACAGCCTCAAGGGCAACCTACAGGTCTGTGTCCACCGCCCTCTACACAGTCAGGGTTAATTGAAAGAGACTAATGCAGATATCAGGTGTGATCAATAGCTGTAATAGTATTATGCAAATTCTTATACCATGTTATAATGTTCCCTCATCAAAAACATACCTGAAGAGGTTTTAGATATCATCCATGCATGTTTCAGCATTTTAGCGACCTATTTGAACCCTCTTTACCCTTAGCTGTAAGATTCTGTCCAACGCTCAATGCAAGCCTACATCATCCATGCTCCCACACAACAATTCTCCATAAATATACAAAAAACTGTACACAGCAACTTGACAAACCTGATGCACTGTGCAGTAGTTTCATTAGCAGGAAGCACGCTAATTGTTTTATGATAGAGCTGTGAAGGAGGAGTCACTTAACATGGGGAGTAAAGGGAGGGGAGACTCAGAGCGTCAAAAACGTTAACAAATGAATATGTTTTGGGCAAATATAGCCTTTTCAGAACAATAAAAGGTAACATGTTGATCTAAATATGTTATATGTTAGCAGTGAATAGTAAAATACCCCTCTTAAAGTTAAAATTGAGCTGAAGGATAGGTCAGAATTCTATGGCGGTATTTGCCGTTTAGCTGTCAGATTTGTTCAGAGGATTTATGTAACCTTGTGCTGCAGGCTGGATTGTCACGCGTTTTGAGTTTTCATTTTTGTTTGTCTCCCGGCTGATCTGTTTGAGTCCACACACCTTTTGATGTAGAGCGGAAAGTGCATGTTTTCTGACCAAAATCCTTTTATTAAGAATTACAAGCAAGGTAACAAGCCAAAAAAAGGTGAGTATAATAATGCTACACATGAATTTGCCCAAAAACGATATTGTTTTATTATCAAAGCATGCCAACTGGCTGCTAAAATTGCATCAAGAGTCCCTCATCTTCCCAAAGGGGTATCAACGGGAGCCATTCCAGATTGATAATGTGTAGAACTGAACATAAAAGTCAGAAGGCGGCACATATCAATCTGCCATTAGCCAGGTGGATATGGTTAATATCTCTATAATAGCTGGGAGTTATTTGTCTTTTCTGTCAGTGTGAATAAACATTTTTCTTCCATCTGAAACTATAAAGTGACGCTAATTATTACAGGGGTGGGTAAACTGCCAATCACAGAGCCAGGTTTCTCCAAATAGCACGGTTTGTTTAGTTTTCCATTGACTTTTGATTGAAAAATAAGTTCACTGCAAGCTCCACTCTACACTCAGCATTTCTGTCTTAAGTGGTCACACAGCTGCACACAGGAAGGAGAGAGTGGGGTCAAAACAGGAGGTGAAGCCTGTGCCATAGTCTTACCCGTTTACTGCGTTTGTCCTTCACAAAGTACTTTGTTGTTGTAACTTTTAAGCAGAAGAAAAGCTGACTCTTAAGTTTGTCAAGCCCCCCTCCCCTGAGCTCCTGTCCATCGCCTGCATGACTAAAATAATAACCGCAGTGAGATGACCTTTGACAAAAATGCTGCAAATGTTACATATATTTCACACTTATGCATATATTTCACACCTATTTTTATGTATTTATCAAAAAAACACAGCCCGTATGCACATAATACAAACTCATTGGCATCTCTCGATCTCCAGAGATGTTTGCGAGTCGACAAAAGTTCAATAAACCTGATATAAAATGGTCAAATTTGACGCCTACACTGCAGCAGAGAGAGAAATTCAATGCGGAAGTGACAATTGATATTAGCACACTTTTGTTGTGTCCTTGGTCCAGAGTCTCAATAGCTACATACATAACTTAGCTATTATAGTAAGAAAAAGTATATGAAGCTGCTAATGTTCCATGTAGATGCTGTCTTGACGTACTCATTATATTTTGGTCATAAAAGGAATGTCTCTGTTTTTATTATTACAGTCTCTGAAAAATGATGATTCTGTGGCCAAGAAGGATGTGCAGAGGATCCTGGAGCTGAGTCACAAGCAGAGGTAAGAGCAGAGCCTTCAGAGTACCATGGAGACCGCAGACAGGCCTCCTTTTACAATGTTCACTTCACTATCTCACACATTTATGCACATATGTTAATGAGGGTCACTACTGTAGTCTGTATAAAGAAGTGGACTAAGTGAATGTGATGTCAAACAGCGTTCAGCTCCAGTTAAATGAAGCTCATCAAGGCCGAGTTCCACATTTGGAATTCCGACCACGAGAATGATAGCCACCAAAGAGCCAATCCGGAGCGAGGTTGTTGAAGGTAACGGGCACTGTCAATCAAACCTGTTGCTAACGCTAGCGGGAGGGACCTTGTGGAAAGACGGCACCTGATTAGTCTGTTATTTATGTTATTATTTTAAGACTAAAAAGACATGGCTCGCCTGTAGAACTTACAGAGGGAGATGGTGACAATTTTTCATCGGAAAGTGATTTGGAGCCAGAGTCAATGGAGCATGGTCACTTTGCAATGCGGTGGCTAGCAGGTTAGCTATGTCCATTTATATATGCAGTCTATGGTTAATTTGTAAACAGAATGATTATGTTCTAAAGGCAGATACTATTCCATATGTTAGCTCCAATGTATTTTCAATGGGAGGGTTAGCATTAAATTATTAAAAAACATGACTATTTTCGCAACTTGACTACACGTGAGTAACACCAGAGCCACGATAAAAAACTTAATAGGTGTAGCACTGTTTTAGGTAGATAATTAATGTTAGTGTTTTACAACAAAATTAACATAGGCTATATGCTAAGGGCCACGTAATGAACTCTGAAATTTCTTAAAGGGTCTATTTTATGCTATTTTCTGGTCTATTGCAGTGTTTTCCTCATCAAAATATACAAGTTGTGTTTTGTTTCATTTACACATGTTTGACACACAAAAACTTATTCAGGCCGAGTTCTTCTCTCAAATGGAAAACATTTTGTTCGTCCTTGTGATATCATGTGGTAATACAGGAAGTGCTCCACTGTGTTTTAGGTCCTTTTCACCACTAGTTAGGTCAATGTAAAAGAGCATTCACTCCTAGAATGGTGCACACGGGCCATTGTGAACCAAACAGTCACACTCTGGGCTGCAGTAAACGTCCGTTCTGAGAGCATTGAAACAGGAGGTCTCGGAGCGGCTCCACCCACACTCTGGAGCAGGGTGAGAGTGGTGTAAACGTGGCTGACCTTGGGCCAACCCACACAGTTTGCGGTGACAGTAAACGTGCTCGGAATTGGACAAAAAAATGCTCACTGCAAAGCTGCCGTTTGGCACGTTCGTCTGATGAAGCAATTTGGATCAACTTAATATCAGCGACAGTTTCCTCCCGTTTTCCTCATAGTAACATGTGAAAATGACCTTAAACCTTGCACTTTCACTTGAATCATTTGGGTAATTTCAGATGTGGAATTTTTAATCTCTACTGAACAAAAGGTAAAAGGAGCTGTTAACTTGAATACCACCACTAAATGACATCGCAAAGTGACAGAACATTTTTGAGTTTTTGAGATGTAGACAGACTAATAAACCAAAATTACGAAACATGTGTGAATGAAACAAAACACAACACAACTCTAGGCATGTTTTTGATGAAACAACAACATTATAACATGGCTCAAGCTCACAAGAATCAGTTTTGTGTAATATAGAACCTTTAACTCTAACATTATGCTGGATAATAATGCACAAAAAGAATAGCAGGCCACAACAGTTTGAAAATCAAATTTGACCTTCATTTCATCAAGCGCCACAAGTCCTGCTTAAAACTTTAGAAACTGGAGCTAGAAGTTAATTTTGACGAGTATTACTTGTTACCAAATCTGACAAACATAAACAACAATCATTTTTCTACATTGTCAACAAACATAAACATTGATGTTTTATATATTGCTGTCCTTTTAAAATAAATGTGATAGATGTTCATACCAGTACCACACGGACACTGTAGGCCTACTTGTGCTGATTGTAGCTTGCAGTTCCCCCGCAGTAGACATCCGTGTATGGACTGGTCATTCAGCATGTTTATTCACAGATTTTGGTGAAGTTCATAATTTTACTTCCTTGTTGTATATGGGCAGCAGATGTGCCATGTGTAGAAGTAATTCCATAACCCCCAATTTACACCAAAGCAGTACCCTCACATGAGCATAGGCATAAGAAGGGCATAATTAGGCTACGTGTCACTCAAATTAGGCTGACGTTTTTTTTTATTAGATCTTTCAGCATCAATAGTGTTCTCAGGCTTTTCAGCTGGAAACAGGAACAAGCACACGGTGTCAAACTAAACTTCCAATGTTCTTTTAAAATAAGTCGTCTAAAAACACTACAGTTGCACAAACATTAGCCACATTCAGGAGCCTGGGGAATGACTCATGATGGACTACAAAATGTTTATGTTTGTGGGGGATAAATGTAATACACTTTACAATTTCAAACATTAACTTCACTAAGGAAAAGCCGCACAGCGTACAGAAACTGAAGCGCACAACGTTTAGTAGCCTAAATAATGCAATGGCTTTTTTATTGCTATGCAAAGTATAGCTTGTCTCTTGTCAACCTTTATATAGTTTTAAAACGTAGTTCAAAACAAATACAAAACAGTTTGATGTTTATTTGTGACAATATTGATGCTTTGATGCCATCAACAGTCCCTGGGCGCGTGAGACTAACTGAGGCATTGCTCTGTCTGAAGCTCTGTTACTGAGGTTAGACTTTAATCTGAGCTTTGTTTTAGCACAATCTGATCATAAAGGACTGATTTAGTTGGAACTAGGTGAGCTGATTTGTGCTATTAAAAAAGTCACAAAACATGACAGTCACAGGCTAGCTAGCATTAGCCAAGAGTTTCTTCAGTTAGTCACTCTGAAAACCAAACTCCTAAATTGAACAGTGAACGCTTGTATTGATCAGAGTCTCCTGAAAATGTGATGTATAAACCAATTTCATATTTTTTCACGAGTTTTCAGAGTTTTAAACTTTAACGTAACAATACAAAGTGTACCACAGCAGGAATAAATTGACACTTTATTATATATGGAGGCTATGTGCCACTGTAGCTGTAAATTCATAAGATGATTGGCTCTTTACGAGGT